>NC_080571.1:167567420-167826315 GCF_030247185.1 Malaya genurostris | reverse complement strand
TGGATGTACTAGATAACTGGCGCAGTCGGAAACGGATTCTTCACTTGTGCCTTTAACCGCAATTGTGCATTTACGAGCGTACATCGTAAACTTGTGTTGAAAGCCAGTGAAAAATCTGTCGAACCATTACCGTCTCTTCATCCGCGATTAAAGCATCCACGAAGGCATATCGTAGTGATTTGTGGTGAGCAGACAGAAGGAAGACCGTTAGACTACAGTCTGACCTCGAACAAATTCAGAAATTTAATTTAGGTGAGTAGTTTTAATCTTAACTATTTTATCGTAACTATAACTAACCATACTTATCAAACGACAGAACTAACAAGTGAAAGTGAAAGCGCAAGTGAAAAAGTTATTAAAATAAAGTATAAAGCTAAAAAAATGGATCCATCCAATCATTTCCAACAACAAATCGCAGCATTGCGACAAGAACTCGTAGAAAAAGACGAAATAATTCAGCAGCTTCAAATGGAAGCAGAAGGGTCCGCCGAAGCCGCACATAGAGCCCGGCAAGCACAAGCTGCGCAAGCGGCAGCAGCAGCAAACATAGAACAATTATCACCTGCTGAAAAGGTTCTTAAATCACTTCAGACGCAGCAGATTATAAGGGACTTGCCATCATTTAATGGAGATCCCGTTAAACTGCATTCATTTCTTCGATCAATAGATAATTTAATGCCACTTATCGATTCAGTGCAAGGAACAACTATGCACACAATTTGGACTCAAGCAATACGATCTAAGATTGTCGGTGACGCCGACAACGTTTTAGAGCTTTATGGAACAAATTTAGACTGGAATGAGATCAAATCAAACCTGATAACACACTACAGTGACCGAAGGGATGAGGTTTCTCTTACCAAGGACCTATTCGGAATCACTCAAACTGGTACAGTGGAAGATTTGTATGGAAAAATCTCGCATATTGTATCACTTTTGGTAAATTTGCTCAACCTTAACGAAGCAAATGGCCAAGTGAAATACGCCAAGAACTCATTTTACCAACAAATGGGTCTCAAAGTTTTTCTCGTCGGACTAAAGGACCCGCTTGGGCCAATAATCCGTGCACAAACACCAGGTAGCCTTAAAGAAGCATTAAGGTTATGCCTGGAAGAGAACAATTACCATTACGCCAAAACGAAAGCACCTCCACCACCAATCCCTTTCAAGCCTCAACGATACATGCATCCTCCTCCAATGTCAAATTTGCAGGCTCCCCGGCAATTTCAACCAATTCAACATCGAAACCATTTCACACAGTTCCCACCGAGACAAAATTTTGGCTCTTTCCTGCAATGTCCTCCAAGAATGCAACAATTTCAATTTAAGCCATTCCCATATAAACCGACACCTAACCCGTTCAATATGATGAGATCTCAGAACACAATGCCATCTCCCTACAACCCGTTCGCAAATAATGCTTTCGCCCCGAAAATCAATCCTCAGCCTAAGCCTAGACCCATGGACGTTGATCAGTCGATGAGATCACGAAAGATCAACTATATGAACAGACCAAATTATCACATCGGAGAAGAATTTTCCTACGATGAAATTTATCCATACGAATTTTATACTGACTATCATTACCCACCAAACGACAGTGGTAATGCCGATGAAGGTCAAGAACCACAACAACAACATTTAAAACAATCAGATCAAATTTGTGATGACGCTACAGCCGAGCCGGTAGCCGTAGTTGAAACAGACGATCTAAATTTTCAGACGGTCGAATGTTTACCACCGCAAACATAAACAACTTTATCCCTTACATAATAAGAGAAACGAACAAAGGGCCTTTACGCTTCCTCATAGACACAGGCGCAAACAAAAATTACATTGATCCGAAACACGTTAATTATTCAAAATGCAAATTGACAAATCCAATGCGCGTGCGAAATGTACGTGGCTCTCACGAAGTAGACCGTTTTGTAAAATTAAACTCTTTCCCACAAATTCAAGGAGTTGAAGAATCAACGTTCTTCGTTTTTCAATTCCACCCCTTCTTTGATGGCCTTATTGGCTATGAAACACTAAAAAATTCCAAAGCAAACATTTTGACTGAAACAAATGAATTACAACTCCCAAACGGAACAATAAAAATGTTTCGGAAATATCCCGATGTTCAGAATATTAGTCTGAATTCTCAAGAAACAAAAACCGTTGGTATCCACACCAAAACTAAAGGCGGAGACTTTTTCCTAGAGAGCGATCTCCTTGTTCAGGAAAATGTTGTTATTCATTCTGGCTTGTACAATATCTCTGATCATCAAACTAGTGTTATTATAACGAACTATTCAAACGAACCACTCAAGATTAATCTAGATCACGAATTGTTGAAACCTGAAATCAATAACTTTGAAACTAGAACACCTGTCTTCAACAAACCTGGCATAAAAAAAATCTCTTTTCGAGCAACTGCGAATTTCACACTTAAACGACGAAGAGCGAAATAAACTTTTGAAAGTGATTCACAAGTATGATGATGTGTTTTATATCGAAGGTGATGAGCTTACTTTTACAAATGTCATAAAACACCGTATAAAAACAAAAGATGATTTACCGATTCATGCAAAATCGTACCGCTTCCCCCTTTTTAAAAAAGAAGAGGTACAGCGTCAGATTTCTAAAATGCTCGAACAAGGTATCATCCAGCATTCTAATAATCCATGGACGTCCCCTGTGTGGATCGTGCCAAAAAAATTAGATGGTTCCGGTCATAAAAAATGACGTCTCGTTATAGATTACAGGAAACTTAACGAGAAAACTGTCGATGACCGCTATCCAATTCCAAATATTACAGACATCCTCGATAAATTAGGACGCTGTATGTATTTTACAACTTTAGATCTCGCTTCTGGCTTCCACCAAGTCGAGGTCGAAAAATCTGACATTCCAAGAATATTCTTTCTGGAAGCGATATCCTACAATATCCAGACTTTTCAAAACCTTTGGTGCTGACTACAGACGCTTCCAATTTTGCTATTGGAGCAGTTCTGTCCCAAGGTGTCATTGGTAGTGATAAACCAATAGCGTTAGCCTCCAGGACCCTGAATAAGTCAGAGGAAAAATACTCCACTATAGAAAAAGAACTCCTCGCGGTTGTATGGGACTGTAAATATTTTCGACCATACCTTTATGGACGAAAATTTATCCTGTACACCGATCACAAACCACTAACATATGGTTTAAACCTAAAAGATACTAACAACAGACTAGTTCACTGGCGTCTTTCGCTGAGTGAGTTCGAATACGAGATCAAATACAGGCCAGGGAAACAAAATATCGTTGCAGATAGTCTATCCCGAATTCAAAACGAACTTAATGTGAACGAGAGCGTCTCATCCGAGGACATGAGCATACACTCTGCTGATACAGACGCTTCAGAGTTCATAAAATGTACCGAATTACCCTTGAACACCTTCAGCAATCAAATTGTTCTCAAGATAGGACCAGATGAACCAGATGACTATCAACAAATTTTTCCGAATATCTTTCGAAGAACAATCACAAGGTTGGTATTTGGGGTACCTCTATTAATAAGAATATTCAAAGAATATATGGACCTGAGACGAACAAATTGTATTATTTGCCCAGAGTCTTTAATGAATAGTATACAAATAGTATATAAAAACTATTTTAGTAGATGTAAGACTTTCAAAGTATTCATGACACAGAAACTCTTAATTGACGTAACTACAGCAGAAGAACAAAGTCTTCTAATAGAACAAACTCATGAATCAGCTCATAGAGGTGTTTGGGAGAACAAAAAACAAATTTCTAACAGATTCTTTTTCCCTAAAATGAGATTCAAAATTCAACGATATGTAAAACTATGTGAAGTGTGTAACAAAAATAAGTATGATAGGCATCCTTATAAAATCCGTCATGGTTCAACACCTAACACAAAAAAGCCTTTGGAAATTATTCATATTGATATTTTTATAATTCAACCCTATATTTTCCTAACAGTTATTGATAAATTTTCCAGATTTGGTGTCTTAATTCCCATTAAATCCAGAACCATAACAGATATTAGAAAAGGTTTATTGAAATATTTCTCAACGTACGGAACACTCGGACTAATTGTTAGTGACAACGAACCAGCTTTGAGATCAGCAGAGATAAGAGGTTTGATCCAAAATTTAAACATCCAAATTCACTTCATCCCGGCCAATCACAGTGAAAGCAACGGTATGGTCGAAAAGTTTCACTCCACGATAGCAGAAATCTTTCGATGCATAAAACATCAATATGCTGATCTGAATAATAAGGAAATTTTCTTGATTGCTAGTACTTTATACAATAACACCATCCATACTGCTACAGGTCTTAAACCAAGAGAAATATTTTATGGGTTAAAGGACGGGCAGGAAAGACCTCTGAATATCGACACCATGCTTGAAGAACGCAACAAATTTTATGATGAAGTTATCTTAGCTAATGAAAAAACAAGAAGCAAAGATTTACTCTATCATAACAAAAATCGAGAGGTAGAACCACATATGGATGAGAATAAAACAATTTGCAAAAAAATACAAGGAATTAAGAGAAAAACCATTCAGCGATATTTCCAAACCAGAGCTATTGAAGACAAAGGAAAAACAGCTCGCGATAGCACTGGTCGGGAAATTCATAAAGAAAATATTAAAAGACTTTGAAACTAACTTTCATATTTTTCAGATGGACTGGCTGATCATAATAATGACCTTGATTCCTTTTTCCTACCCAAAATTTATCCAAATTCACGATATCACAAATAACCCAGGCGCATTGACTCTCAGTACGGGAGAAGGCATGATTTTTGAAGGATATAATAGATTACTTCACACAGTTGATTTAGAAAAATTTCGGAGCTACAATAGGAATATTGGAAAGCCTAGTCTCAAAAATTAATAGTTCGACAGGAGATTTCTCTAATTCAATCGACTCGAAATTCAAAGAAATATTCAACACTTATAAAGCCCTTCTCCCAGGGACATCCAGGAATAAACGATCAATAGAAACATTAGGAAGCGCTATAAAATTTATAACAGGCAATCTTGACGCAGAAGACTTACGGCAAATCAATTTCAATATAGACGCCATCAAAATATCTGATAACAAACTCATTGACCAAAATAATAAACAAATTGCCATAAACCAAGAATTCCAATTGAAGAACGCAACAAATTTTATGATGAAGTTATCTTAGCTAATGAAAAAACAAGAAGCAAAGATTTACTCTATCATAACAAAAATCGAGAGGTAGAACCACATATGGATGAGAATAAAACAATTTACAAAAAAATACAAGGAATTAAGAGAAAAACCATTCAGCGATATTTCCAAACCAGAGCTATTGAAGACAAAGGAAGAACAGCTCGCGATAGCACTGGTCAGGAAATTCATAAAGAAAATATTAAAAGACTTTGAAACTAACTTTCATATTTTTCAGATGGACTGGCTGATCATCATAATGACCTTGATTCCTTTTTCCTACCCAAAATTTATCCAAATTCACGATATCACAAATAACCCAGGCGCATTGACTCTCAGTACGGGAGAAGGCATGATTTTTTAAGGATATAATAGATTACTTCACACAGTTGATTTAGAAAAATTCGGAGCTACAATAGGAATATTGGAAAGCCTAGTCTCAAAAATTAATAGTTCGACAGGAGATTTCTCTAATTTAATCGACTCGAAATTCAAAGAAATATTCAACACTTATAAAGCCCTTCTCCCAGGGACATCCAGGAATAAACGATCAATAGAAACATTAGGAAGCGCTATAGAATTTATAACAGGCAATCTTGACGCAGAAGACTTACGGCAAATCAATTTCAATATAGACGCCATCAAAATATCTGATAACAAACTCATTGACCAAAATAATAAACAAATTGCAATAAACCAAGAATTCCAAAATCGTATGCAAACATTGTCAAATAGAATAAAGACCTACGAGAATGTCATTCAAAAATTGAACACACAAAAAGGATATTTGATTACAGAAAATTCTAAGATTTCAATACTTTTTCAGTTAGATACAGTGTTACAAACTCTAAGAACAATCGAAAATGGAATAGTGCTTGCCAAATTAAACATTGTTAACAGACAAATTTTAACTATTAATGAACTGACCACAATAGCTCATCAGCTTAAGCAAATTAAATTAGATAATCTAGAAGATGCTTACAATTATCTCTCAGTAACCGTACTCTACCACGACTATCATCTCATCATCAGCATCGATATACCCCAATTATCACCCACTATATACGAGCGGATCATCATCGAAGAACTACCAGTACGAAACAAAACCATCAAAATCAATCATCGAATTATTCTCGTGCATTCCAACGAAACAATAGCTGTTCTAGTAGATCCCGAACAAAGAACCAAAACTTATATTTGTCGACGGAGTCAATTACTGAATATTACTAACGATTTGTGCATTGTTCCATTAATCAAAGGACAAAATGGCAGATGCTCTTCTATAGAATCTCCGCCCACTACAGAATATAAACTCCTAACATTCGGAACAATAATAGTCAAATCTACACTGGAAAACGTAATAATGAGCAGTACCTGCGGAATAAACCAAAAGGAACTAAAAGGAAATTTCCTCATTATCTTTCACAATTGTTCAGTGATTATTCAGAATCGACTGTTCGAAAGCCTAGAACTAAAATTTAATCACCCGATTATTTCACCGCTCGAAACACATCAAATCGAGGAAACACATCTTGATAAGTATTACAATGTTTCAGATCTACACAAAATGCACATCGAAAATAGACAACGTATAAATTCGCTTGAAATCCACCACTTTTCGTCCATTGGAGTATTCCTCATCATAATTCTGATAACCCTATCTACATACAGCCATCGTAACCGGATAGCAACATTCTTCAGAAAACGCACGGGACGTGCTCATCTTGAGGAGAGAGTAGTTAACGCAACGATCAAGGAGGTAACCACCAAAGAAACACCAACGCCAATTCCAGAGAATCCAGACGCTGCATCAGCAAATTACACCAGTACGAGATCATCAGTTCGTCTCCACGATACAAAGTGTTGGATCCCAGGAACGACGTTGCGAAAACAGAGGGACCCGGGAGATAGTAGTAAGCCTAGTTGTATTAGTGTAGAATAAAATAGGGTACTGAGATAAAATAATATTCATTCTTTAAGTGACTTTGCTAGAAGACAGTTCTTTCTTTCTAAAAACCGAATCTCCCGGATGTAATAGATCTATATATATATATATATATATATATATATATATATATATATATATATATATATATATATATATATATATATATATATATATATATAGATATATATATATATATATATATATATATATATATATATATATATATATATATTTATATATATATCTATATATATATATATATATATATATATATATATATATATATATATATATATATATATATATATATATATATATAGCCGAAATTCTGTGCGAAAGGAATATTGCGTCCTTTGACAATTTAAGTAGTTATGAATTTTATCGTTTGTAGAATTATGTTACCTGTAAAATTCATATTTTTTCTGTGTTGCATATACTCTCATGCATCCAGCTTCGAAGTGTTTACAGCGGATGTTTTATTGTTCATTTGAGGATTCACAATACAAGCTCTGCAAGGGAGTAACCGCCATATTGAAGAAAAAACATTTTTTTTTTTGGGACGGGTATAGCGTGATGGGATAGTCGATGCCTTTCACGCAGCCCGCCTGGGTTCGATTCCCGACCCCGCACATAGGGTCAGAAAGATTTTCTGGTCCGAAGAGGCGAATGACCTAAGATGTTAAAGCCTCTATAATTGAAACAAAAAAAAACATTTTTTATATATCTTTTATTTTACCCCGGCTTTAACCATTTTGGTCGTTCACCGGGGCAAAAAAAACTTATTATTGAACCGAATTAGAGTGAATATCCTTCATACGCTTATTGGTTCATGAATGTACTAGCAACTAAACCATTCATCATCCACTTCTGGTCTGATGGATTTGGTTCACATTTGTTTGTGTTTGTGAATCAATGTACTACTGGACGTAGGAGGTGAGCGTATAGAAGTGGTATTAGTTGCTCATTCTCTTCAACATTACAAGGCGAAGTTACGAGCGAATGTCGTTCGTTCTGCATCGTAAGCAGCCACGGCTTGGAGAACGAATGAACCTCAATATGAAAAGCTCTTTTTTGTTTCCCTTTCATATTCGGTGTATATTGATCAAACTTTGCTCACATTCGCACTTTTGTTTGAGCTTTAATAGTATCAGGATTGTTGTGATGTCTATGGCTACAAAAGCAAAAATCGTTCCTCAAAGGGAAAAAGCAAAAAGTGCTCAGTATAATGAGAGAGACAATGAGAGATTATAAATAATATCAATCCCACTACCGCTAATTTTAGTTTAAAGTACTGCTAAATGTTCATACGATAGTCAAATTGTTTTTAATTCTGATTCATGAATGTCCACCAGTGTTTGCAAGTGCTTGGTGCTTGCTTTAAACAGCACACGCATTGAAGCAAACCGTATTGCGCAACATTATCTATCAAGATTATCATCTTCCGAAATGAGAGAAATATGCTTCAGTGCCCATTCATTACGAAACTTTCCTTATTCCGTACACTTCAAGGAACACAAGCTCTAACTAACTCAAAAACATGAATTATAGCTACTAGTAGTGAAAGATGAAGTGGAAAGTCTATTCTACAGCAGCGTGAAACCTTCTAAATTTAATTTTTTATGCTTCAATACATTAATGATATAAATTATTTTAACATTCAAATTCACAGTATTCTTTGATGATAAATGGTTCACCAGCGATAGTGTGCTTGAATCACTTACACTACCGATGAATTATTTGAACGAATTGCCTATATTTGAGAGAAAAGAGAATACTGCATACTCTTTTTCAGAAAGGTTCAATAGTATTAAACGTGATACGGCACGCTCGGCGGCAAGTATGTATGGAATGGTTCGTTCTCCAATCTGTTCGCTCGTGTATATTTCCTTCATCGAAGCCGGTAACTCAACTTGTTGGTATGAGTGCTGTAGCTGCGCTATCTCGATTTAGTTCATCATATATCTCGAATATGATTGAATTTAGGTAGTAGCTTCCTATGATGAACTCATTGACCGCACGAATCTTGTTATACCGTTTTACACCAATTTATTTCATAAGTCGTATTTCTGGATAAACTTTCTTTCGCATACCGAAAGCAGGATGATTGCGGTTAATGAAAATTGATTGATATTACGAGGAAAGCCCTAAAAATAGGATTACAATTGAATTCAATGACCGCACGAATCTTGTTATACCGTTTTACCCCAATCGACAATCGACAACACTGTTTATTGTATTGTTTTCGATTACGCGCTCGATTTCGTTGATTTTCTAAGGGAAAACGTGCAATATCCAGTTGAAAAAGTTTTCAAACAAATATAATACTTTTATCGTGCTACTGCGAAGTGTTATTTTACCGAATTGTCTTTTTGTGAAACGATTTCTCGGTGATCAGTATATCGCATCACACGAGACCTGTTACTTGCTCGCCATCATTGTTTAACTTTTGTAATTTCTTATACAATGTCAAAAAACAATAAGTGCGACTCCTGTTTTTGTTCTTCCGGCTCACGCAGTCAGAAAATCTGCTGTGAATTCTGTGCTAAATGGTTTCATCACAAGTGTGTGAATCTTAGTAATTCAGCAGTTAAAGCTCTTCGCGACTGGCCTGGAGTATTTTGGCTCTGCAGTCGCTGCCGTGTAGAGGAGTTCATCATCATGTACTGAACAAATCGATCTGATTTTGCAACGCACTACCTCAACGCTTAAACTCGTCGGCTCAGTCATGGGTACTCTGCAATGGTTCTGTAAAGTATATTCGTTATCTTTCTCTCGACTGACCTGCTCGCAGTTCCCAAACAATGATAGTGCTGGTCCCTTCAAGGACCGTATTGATGAACTGCACTTCGACATGAGCAACATATTCGACTCAATAATTGATGCAAGCAATAAACGCCCTCGAACTAGCAGCATTCATAGAACATCTCTAACGCAACCTGATAAAATACCGAAAGTCGTCGTTCCTGTAACCAGTACCCCCCCAAAACGCATACTATAGTTCCTTTCTCTTTAGGCGAAACCAGCTCTAATAACTTGTCTGTTACCACTCCAGCTACTAGTGATACTTTGATTGATCAGCGGCAAAATCATCTCTCATTTGCAATGCCAGCTCTTGTCGAATCAACATTTACTGCACCTACTGCTGAACCAAACATAAATACCTGTATATTCACCGCGACCGCTACCACTACAATTACATTTACTTCTTCCGCTGCCTCAACCACCGTCACCGCCGGAGCTGCCACATCCTTACCATCAATTTCGCATCAAATTCCTGTCTTGTCTTCTGACCAAGAACAACCGATCTACAAACCACATTACCATCAGCAACTCGCTGTTCCATTCATCAACTCGACCGACAATGCTTCAGTGTCACCACCTATTACTGCGACAAACTCATTGCTGTTGCTTAATATTGCTGCCAGCCTTGCTGATTCATATTTACCGGCAATATCCACCGTCGCTGCCAACACCGCCAATTCAACACACTATCTTGCAAGCAGTTCTAATTCGATCAACCGCACCTTATCTGACCAGCCCACGCAGACTATCAGTAATCCTACAGTGAGTCACCCTATGCATCGTGTAGCAGTAACCAAAGCATGCCTGATGTTGATATGCGCATCACCAATGCTACTGAATCAGCAAGAACGTCACCCGTTCACATCAACAACAAGCAATCCGGAATATCGGTAATATCAAACGTGCCTTTTACAGGTGCTAATCCACTTTTAGACATATATACATACATACACGTTTAACATCTTCCAATACAATAATTCCACATAGACACAATAGTAGTTACATCAGTAATCAAACAACTAACCAGATAGCTAAGCTCCAAGTGGCTCCTCCTGTTCAAAAATCATTTGACGTAGGAAACTGGTATTATATTAGTAGATTTTTGCCAAGTGAATGTGTAGAAAATATTTCCAGCTAGACTCAACTGTAATACTGATTTGATCAAGTGTATCAAACTCGTACGTCAGAATCAGGATCGTCCGTTATCTTTCGTCTCGTTCAAAATATGCGTTCCAGTTTCGAAACAACGATCACATCACCTGAATTCTGGCCCAACTGTGTGACAATAGCTCCTTTTTTAGAGCACAACCTCAGACAGCTGCCAAACAGATTATATTCACCCTGTCTCCCACCTCATCGAATGCCAGACAATCAATTCAATCGCCCGTATGCGCAATCACCCAGAGTTCTCGACGACATAGAATTGATTGAGCAGCATTTGAGCTCATTATCTCAAATCAACGATCGAATGGATTTTAACGACAAAGTTATGATGTTAGGCGATTCTAATTTTCCTGGTTTAAGATGGATCCGTGGTTCATATAACTATCTGTACCCAGACACTGCTTGCTCATCCAAAACACCATCTTCCGTGATGCTCTTGATGCATACAATATAGCGGGCTTAGTTCAATTAAATGAGCACCACAACACAAACAATCGCATGCTTGATCTTTGCTTCGCTAGCCAGGAGATTTCAAGCATTTGAACGATTTCAGTTGCCCCTTCTGCGCTTATAAGAAGTAGTCAACATCACCCTCCTCTTCATCTGTCCTTAGTTGAAGTGTCGCCTATCGTTTTCAACAGTATGTCAGATGAGACCTTTTATGATTATAGAAATTGAGACTATGAAGCAATAAATAGATTTCTTATTGAACTGGACTGGAAATTTTTACTTTGCAATAAGGACTGTAATTCTGCTGTCACAATTTGGTCTGAGATCGTCTCTTACCCAATAAATAAGTTCATTCCCAAGTAGGCATGTCGTGTATCAACGAATCCACCTTGGTCCAACTCTACTTTAAAATACTACGAGTCAACCAAAAGGTTAGCACTCAGGAAATTCTCAAAACGCCCTTCCGGTCAACTCAGGGACTATTATCTGTACTACAACACTCTGTACAAACGTTTGAACAAAGCGCTTTACCATGCACATCTACGCCGAATTCAAAATAATCTAAAAATTGAACCGAAAAACTTTTGGAACCATGTCAATACTCAACGGAAAGAAACTGGATTGCCAAACCAGATGTCATTTGATGGAATAGAAGCTACCACTACTTCTGGCATTTGTAAACTATTTCGGAAACACTTCCGTAGTGTCTTTTCCGCAGAAATTTTGAGTAGCCATTAGGTTTTTGAAGCAGCAAGTAACGTACCTATACGTCATTCTATTGGTTCTCATCCTATTATAACTACCACAATCATAAAATCCGCTTGTGCTCAATTAAAATCATCATATAGTTCCGGACCTGATGGTATAGCTTCCCTAGTGCTAAAAAAATGCTCCGAGAGCCTTCTCGTACCATTATCAAAACTGTTCATTACCTCTCTACGTACCGGAGTATTCCCCGATCCGTGGAAAAAATCATTTATCTTTCCTGTGTTCCAAAAAGGCGACAAGCGATAAATATCCAACTACAGATGAATAACTGCGCTGTGCAGTTTCTAAGATATTCGAAATAATCGTTCTCGACTGCATCACTTATAACTGCTTCAACTACATTTCTTCAACTCAGCACGGTTTTATGCCTACACGATCTACATCTTCAAATTTTTTGTCTTACACATCATTTATCATCCAGTCATTACAAGCGCGACTACAGGTCGACGTTATATACACGGATTTCTCAGCTGCTTTTGACAAAATAAATCATCAAATAGCCGTTGCTAAATTAGCAAGGCTTGGATTCAATAACGCACTTTTGGCCTGGTTTCAGTCTTACCTAACAAATCGTGACATGGCAGTAAAAATTGGTACCTGTATTACCACGCCTTTCCGAGTGAGCTCCGGTGTACCTCAAGGCAGTCATCTCGGACCCTTCATATTTCTACTTTATTTGAACGATCTAAATTTATCTCTGAAGTGCCTAAAACTATCATTTTCCGACGACTTTAAACTGTTTCAGCTCATCAGAGATTCTGAAGACACTGTATTCTTGCAGAAAGAGTTGGATAATTTCACTATGTGGTGTGACGTGAATAGGATGGTATTGAACGCAACTAAATGCGTCGTTATCTCATTCTCTCGTAAACGCTCAACAATTATATCCAACTATACAATCGCTCAAACAGTTATCAAGCGGGAATCCGTTGTCAAAGACCTAGGCGTTCTCTTGGATTGTAAACTAAGTTTTAAGGAACACATGGAATACATTATCTCAAAAGCTTCTAAAATGCTTGGATTCGTATTCCGCATAACTAAACACTTCACTAATATATACTGTTTAAAAGCGCTGTATTGCACTTTGGTCCGATCTACTCTCGAGTACGCTGCTGTTGTTTGGGCACCGTACTATCAAAACGGCATCCAGCGTATTTAATCTATCCAACGCAACTTCGTTCGCTATGCACTTCGTCGTCTTCCTTGGAACGACCCTCATAACCTTCCCAGCTACCAGGACCGTTGTAAGCTAATTGATCTTGACCTGCTATCCGTTAGCCGTGATGTCTCGAAAGCAGTCTTTATTTCTGTTTTAATATTATCACGAAATGATTGTCCAGATCTGTTACAAAAATTGAATTTCGACATCTATCAACGCAGTCTTCGATACCAGCCATTTCTGAGGTTACCCTGTGCTAGAACAAATTATGCATATAACGAACCTTTCCTCAGCATGTGTCGTCTTTCAATCGCTGTTCTGATGTTTTCGATTTCCACTTGTCGCGTACTACTGCAAAAAAACTTTTCCTGAATACTCTCTCTAGTTAGCTTTAATTCTATCTACGATCTGAGAGACAGGCACAGTTATAGTTTTCATGTTACTTTATTTATTTTTAATTTATTATGTTGAGATAAAGATTAGCGATAGTTGTATTTTTAAGCCAAAAAAAAGGCGGGTGGGTAATGTCAGAGACATAACTGGATGTCGTGAATACGAAAACAACTGATATGTTCCTTAACACTTCCCAATATCAATTAGGTGATCAATTGTATGAATTATGCAAGCACTCCCTTTTTTCACTTTTTTCGCAAAAACAAAGAAGGCTTCACTTGATCTAGATTACTGTGAATTTCACACAGCGAAAAGTGCAAAAATCAAATCAAACAGTTCTAGATTTGCACTAAACTGAGGATATTTTCCTTCGATTTGCGAACAACAAATCCTAATAGTTCTTTAGAAAACTTTTAGAGCGATTAGAACGGCTGATTTTTTGTAATGCTCTCCACCGTTGCTTTTTCACCAATGCAAATGACTGGCAGCTGTGACGTAATCGCTCTTGTCGGAAGCGAAACTACCTTTGCAAACGGCACAAAATACATCTGCTCGCACTGGCGATAGAATCCAAACTCATTAAATTTTTGTTAGGAGCCTTCTTTTACGTGATTTCGTTTGTAGCTTTTTCACTAATAGGCGGTCCTAACGGGTATAAAAATAGCCGCATACAGAATTTTAATGTCGATTATTTCATTTCTGATTTGCATAACTTATTGAAAGAAACTATCAATATGCTGTAGGAATTCGTTTCTAGCATTCAGAAAGACCAAATTGAGGAACTCACTACGATATTCATCAGCAGCAGATATGTACAGCAGCAGATATCTTGTTCTCTTCCTCAGAACGCGTTCTGATTGGCTGGTGTTGTCATGGGGCAAATGAAACAGACTTTTCAATAGTGTACTATTGAAGTACTTCAATGCTGTTGCTATACACGTTTAAGTTGAAAAATTTCGATTCTATTGGTAGTTAGATTATATAAATCCTTCCACAGATCACTGAGCAATGAGCTTTCAAAATAAGAGAAAGGCAAACGCGCCTTATGAATTATTTTTGATACTCGTTTATACCAAACATTTCAGAAAAGTTTAATTTTGAATTATTTAAGATTGTGTCACACAACTGAAAATTTTAACATAAAATTGTGATCATATTTTCGATGGCATGTAGCAAAAATTATGTTGATTCGTTAGATACAACAAGAGATATTCACGATCAAAAACTTATCACTCTCTCAGAGGGTAAATTTCGAAAAGGCACCCCATAGTAAAGTAAATCGTATTCACGACAAAATGTATCTGTTGGACATTTGTAATCTGTAGATGCAAAAGACGAGAAGGTTTTATGCCTGTTGTAGAAAGAGGTTTAAAGAACCTCAGCTCCAGTGGGCTTTTCTCGGCTCCAAACAAATAAACAAAAAAAATAAACGTTTAACCAGAAAAACGACTTATGAAATAAATTGGGGTAAAACGGGTTAAATAGACTAGTACTGTCATTCCCATTGTGTTTGATTGGATTACAGATGTTTTGAGGTTATATACGAAACATAGAACTGTCTTGTTTAACCAATATTGGTATAAACACCGATCAGTAGAACTTTCTTTTCTGTAAATTCATGGAAGAAGATGACTGGGGGTAAAACAGAATATAGTTATTTGTGGTCAATCTTATTAAAAACAATTAATTTATATAACTTATGAGCATATCAGGAATACCTTCCGATTGGTCGAATTGAATTTTTTCCTGAGTTTCACAGTTAGAAAAGAGAGGAATTGGAGCAAAACGGGCATGATAGTGAATTTTGCAGATCTTCTACATTACATAAATCGATTCTACGGAAAAATTTCCATAAGAAATACTAACTTTGCAAATATTTGCTTAGGTTCTCATAAAATTATTGAGCAAAGTCGCTGTGCCGGGGTGAGGGAATCAACGTGATGAATAAATACTGTCTGATCACCGCCCGTTCGGTTGTCCACCTTGGGTTTGTTTACAAATCTATTGATTAGTCTATTAACTAGTGAGCTAGGATAGTTGTTGCGGAGTAAGTATTCACGCACGGATTTCTTGTTCTCAACAATAGATTTGCACGTCGACAACAGAAAAACTCTCCCAATAAAACTCATAGCCGTGTCTAGTTTGTGCGACAGCGGTGTAACGAGAAAAAAATTCAACAATCACCCCGATGTGACGGGTTTTTTGTACTAGTCGGTGACGATTGTTTGTTTCTCCGTTCTGATTAGAACCATATCCAAGTACGGCAATCGGTTATTGTTCGTAAGAATTTTGTACATTGTACTTGTTTTGGTCTAGCGAGTGTCGTAGAATCCCTGCGAGATATTTTAATAAGTCATATGTTGGGCAATTGATGCATGATAATATGACCATCAATGGATTACCCTCTTTGTGAATCTTGGGAAGACCGTACACTTTTGGGCATGTGACATGATATGTAATCAATTGAGACCTGGTTTTTTGGTCGATCATTTTTTGATCGTGCAACTCATTCACCAATTTATTGTTTTTCGTTTGTATGTTGTTTGACGAGAAACCAATTGATCAAAAAGCCATCTCTTTATTTGAAACAACATTAATTGGTCGCACCCGCATCAAATAAATTTAACAACAATGGCGCTAAGTGAAACACAGAGTAACGCTTCTTTCTACAACAACCTTTCTTCATCACACCGCAGATTGTACAAAAGCTATGCACACACAGTAGACAAATTATGTGCACAACTCAGCCGAAAGAATTTTCTTCGTCGATGCAAAAAATACGGATTCTACCCAACGCACATACATAACTCATTTCGATGTTTAAATGGATTATTGCAGGACGCCATCCCGTTCCGAGGAAGACTTCAGAAGACAACTGACCGTTTCAAACGAGTAATACTTATCATAGAAGTTAGGGACAGCTATTACAAAATTAAAGAGCTAGAAAAGTCCAAAGCAGTTCTTACCAGCCAAATTACACAGGTAACCCCACCGCATATTTACACTTCCATTTTCAATACAAAAGAGGCTTATTTTACTAGACAAATCCGTTTGACAAAAGTGAGCACCGAAAGCAAGTAAGCGCTAACTAACAAAACTTAAAAACGAAAAACCACTAGATTTCAAAGATAACGATGATTGGATACGGAACACTACTAACGTAGCTGTTCCAAAAGAAACAAGTTTATTGTTCGGTTATGGTCCCAAGTTTGCTTTACCTTACTGGAATAATCAAGAGTTTTCTTATTTCAAGATTATAGTAAATTTGGAATCAATTCTAAAACTTAAACCTGGCGAAATTTTACAAAGGGCAAGCCGGAACCAGTTAAGTAACATCTAACAGAATTTTCAACCCTTCCAACAGCGCCGTTGACCGTTTTTTGGTCGAAGCATACCACATCAGCGGAAAGTTCATCAGAGACAATCCTGAAGTGTGTATTTTGCCAGCCGATAAGGGAAATAAAACTGTTATAATACACAAGGAAGAATACGAAAGCAAAATGTTATATCTTGTTGGCGACCAGAGTACATAAGAATGCATTGACTTGGATTGGATAAACAAAATACAAACGAAAAACAATCAACTGGTTAATGCGTTGCACTACCAAAAAATGATCGACCAAAAATTGAAATTGCGGAAGCAAATGATGTCTTCATGGTAAAAACCAAATCATGTATATAATAGGGCTGAAAAGTCACCATTTGTGGCTGAACACCCAATTTAAATCTTAATAATTTAATTTTAACTCATATTTACATAAAAATAGTTATTAAAAAAACATGGAAAATTTTCAGAAATGTGTGATCGACCAAAAAACCAAGTCTCAATTGATTACGTATCTTGCCACATGCCCGAAAATTTACGGTTTTCCCAAGATCAAAGAGGGTAATCCATTGATGGTCATATTATCATGCATCAATTGCCCAACATATGACTTATCAAAATATCTCGTAAGCATTCTACGACACTCGATAAACCAAAACAAGCACAATGTACAAAATTCTTACGAATTTTGCTCATTCATAAATAACGTTTCTCTAGCACCAAACTATGTATTGGTATCTTTCGATGTCGTAAGTTCGTTCACTTACATACCGCGAGACCTGTTAATTGAAGCGGTACAAAATAATTGGAGTTTGATCGAGAAAAATACAACCATAAAAGATCGAGAACTATTCACACAACTTGTCGACTTCAACCTCTCCTCCAGCTATTTTGTTTTCCGTGACGCTTATTACAGCCAAACATCAGGCACAGTAATGGGTAATCCATTGTCGCCTGCACTTGCCTATTTGGTGATGGAAACGTGACTTGTCGTGTGATGGAGACGGTCGACATACCGATTTCGTTTTTGAAAAAATTCGTCAATGATTTGGTCACCTCTCTCCCAAAAGGCAAAATTGAACATGTGAGATGTGCACCTAATGCGTACAACTCACATATTCAATTTACATGCGAAGTGGAGAACAATAACCGATTGCCGTACTTGGATCAGAACGGAGAAACAAACAATCGTCACCGACTGGTACAAAAAAACCCATCACAGCGGGGCGATTGTTGAATTTTTTCTTGTTACAACCGCTGTCGCAAAAACTAAACACGGCTACCGGTTATATTGGGAGAGTTTTTCGGTTGCCGACGTGCAAATCTATTGTTGAGAAAACGAAAACCATAGCTCACTAGTTAATAGACTAATCAATAGATTTGTAAACAAACTCAACGTGGACAACCGAACGGACAGTTATCAGACAGTATTTATTCATCACGTTGATTCCCTCACCCGGCACTTGAAAAAAATGTAAAACGAAACTAGAGGAATGTGTGTTTAGGTTTCAAATGTTTGAAAAGTAACGCATCTCTTTTCTCTAAATTGAAAGATCCGGCACCGAAACTTGTCAGACGCAATGTAATCTATCGCATTGATTGCGATAGTTTTTACATTGGTCTGACTACACAGCAACTGAAACAACGGTTGTCTGGACATCGTTCATTAATATAACGATATCAAAAATTCAAATTGTCGGATCTCGAAACGACAGAGAAAAAAAACAGATGAGTTAAAAAAAGCCACTTTAATCAACAATGAACACAGTTTTGATCTGAACAAAACCAGAATTCTCGATCAATAAAACAAAACTAATGCTTTACAAATATTGGATATGTGACATATTTTTACTGACAGTTCAACCATTGACTTCAGGACCGACACGCATAATTTGAATACTGTATACTTCGGTCTGTTTCTCTCTCTCACACATTAACTGTCATTCTCGCCTCAGATTTCGCTGTCTATTACTACTCATCTGTCTCACTCTTATTGTTGCTCTACTGTCTTCCATATTCGCTGCTTGCAAGAATGAACCGTTTTACTAAAGGGAAAAATAAAACAGTGCCTGAACGACATAGTAAATATTAATTATCACATCACTATGGTCTGGATTCCGGCTCATTGCTCCATTCCAGGCAATGAAAGAGCCGATATTTCAGCCAAACGTGGTGCTTTTGAGGGTGAAGTTTATGAGAGACCGATTGCGTTCGACGAATTTTATAGTGTGTCTCGCCAAAGGACCCTTGCAGCTGGCAAACTGGGATGGAAACGATCTCGGTCGGCGAATGCACTCAATAATTCCTAAAATATCGACAAAGGTATGGTTCAGGGGACTGGATGTGAGTAGGGATTACATTCGGGTGATGTCCAATCACTACACGTTTGATACACATCTCTTTCGAATTGGACTTTCAGAGACTAATCATTGTGCTTGTGGCGAAGGTTATCGCGATATTGATCATGTCAAGAAAGAAATACGACTCGGAACAATCGGCAAAGATCTATGCAACGAACAAAGAAATACGATTGGAAGCATGGCACATGGAACTGAAAATCGCTTGACTTCCCAGAATACAACCGAATGCTGCATGATGAGCTTCAAATCCGTGGCTTCGATATGGTAGCACTGTAGGAACTTTGTTGGACGGGACAGAAGGTGTTGAAAAGTGCGCATCGAGCGGCTACCTTCTACCAGCGTTCTAAGAACGGGATTTATAGTGTTGGGCAAGATGCAGTGATTGGGTGGCAGTGATGGAGTGTGCGTATTAAAGATCAAGGGCCGTTTCTTCAACTACGACGAGACCCAATGACGAGAAGGAAGCGTTTTACGCATAGCTGGAACGAATCTACGACAGCTGTCCACGGCGGGATGTAAAACTCGTTATCGGTGATATGAATGCTCAGGTAGGCCGGGAGGCAATGTACATGCCCGTGATCGGGCTGGAGAGCGCAAAGATCCACAAAGCCACCTGGAAACCGTCTGATCAACATACGGAAAATCAAATCGACCACGTTCTCATCTACGGGCGATTATTCACCGACGTCTTACCGCAGTGCCAACATTGCCACTACCTTGTCGCGGTTTGTATACGCTCAAAACTATCGACGGTGCACAACACTCGTCGTACAGGAACGCCGGGACTCCATCTCGAGCAGCTACGTAGCGTTCGTACAGAAGAGGAATACGCGCAACAACTTGAGCTAGTGCTACAGAAGAGCAGCTTGGCGCGGCGACTCTTGAAAACGGCTGGAGGAATAAAAGGTCCGCCGTGAGTTTGACGGCGAATGTCAGTATTTGGTCGAAGAGAAGAATGCAGCAAGGGCGAAGATGCTGCAACACCGCACGAGAGCGAACGAGGAGCGTTACAGATAGGCGCGGAACGACAGAACACGGGATTCCGGAGGAAAAATCGCCACCAGGAAACCCAAGATCGCGAAGCGATGGAACAGCTGTACCGCGCAAATGGCACATGGAAGTTTTATGAGTAGGTAAACCGCTCACGTAAAGGTTACACGCCACAAGCCGGAATGTGCAGAGATACCAGTGGAAACCTTCTCACGAACGAACGTGAGGTGATCGACAGATGGAAGCAGTACTATGACGAGCATCTGAATGGCGAAGCACAAGATACACAATATACAGAGAACGAACCAGGAATCAATCTGGGTGCACGCTCAGCCGACGACAGATTCCCAGCACCTGATCTGTCAGAAATAAGTGAGGAGATCGACAAGCTGAAGAACAACAAAACCGCGGGAATTTATCAGTTACCAGGCGAGCTGCTGGATTATTTCTAAGACTTGGGAGCAGGAGATTCTACCGCAGGAATGAATGGATGGAGTGGTATGTCCCGTTTACAAAAAGGGCGATAAGCTAGATTGTTGCAATTACCGTGGAACCACATTGCTAAACGCCGCCTACAAGGTACTCTCAAAAATCCTTTGCCGTTGTCTATCACCAATAGCTAAGAAATTCGTAGGGCCGTACTAAGCGGGATTTACTGGATCCCGCGCCACCACGGATCACATACTCGCGATAAGACAAACACTCCAGAAGTGTTGTGAATACAACGTACCTACGCATCACCTATTCATCGACTTCAAAGTGGCATACGACACAATCGATCGAGAACAACTATGGCAGATCATGCACGAATACGGTTTCCCGGATAAACTGACGCAATTGGTCAAAGCAACGATGGATAGAGTGATGTGCTACGTCCGAGTATCTGGGATGCTCTCGAGTCCCTTCGAATCTCGGAGGGGACTACGGCAAGGTGATTTACTCTCTAGTATCTTGTTCAATATTGCCTTGGAAGGTGTGATTCGAAGAGCGGGGATCGACACGAGTGGCACGATCTTCCGAAAGTCCGTAAAATGTTTTGGCTTCGCTGACGATATTGATATTGTGACACGTAGCCTTGAGAAGTTGACGAAAACCTACATCGGATTGAAAGCTGAAGCTAGGCGTATCGGACTGGCCATAAATGCGTCAAAAAACAAAATACATGAGAAGAAGAGGTTCTAGAGAAGAAACACTACGCCTATCGAGGTGGTTGACGAGTTCGTGTATTTGGGCTCACTATTGACCGCCGATAGTGACACCAGCAAAAAAATTCGTAGACATATTTTGGCAGGGAATCGTGCGTACTTTGAACTCAGAAAAACCATTCGATCGAGAAAAGTACACCACCGCATTAAATTGACCATCTACAAACTTAACGCAAAGAAAGGTACTGAGGACCATCTATGGCGCAGTGCAAATGGAAGACGGAACGTGGAGACGACGTATGAATCAGGACTTGCAACAGCTGCTAGGAGAACCATCGTACTTGAGTGGCTGGCGACGAGCAGCCATGGACCGAGTTATGTGGAGACGTATGCTTGATACAGCAAAAAACACCCAATGACTATAGCTTTTAGTTGAATTTTGTGACCTATGTAGTTTGTTCTAGGTGTGTCAACAGACGCCATATTGCGTTTGTATCCGAGCACAAAATTAACATATTGTTTACATAATGAGTTTAGGTAAGTACGTGGCACATAAAAAATATCTGACAACAGCAATAATTCTGACATCCGGCCATTTCATTATCAATCATGATCAGATGGTTGTTAAGAACATCACGAAAACTACAATGATAAAACCATTTTTGAAATCTACGTGAAATTTTTTTAAGAATAACGTTGAGTATTTGAAGTCGGAGATCATCACCGTCACTGGAGGCATCCAGTGACCATTTTGGGAATTTTCGAAGACTTTTCTTCTATGTCACTACAATTAGATTCTGGAAGAATATCGTAAAAATTGTTAGATGGCATAGGATTAACGGAAGCGGAACTCGTCCGTTGTCTTTTATTTTTACATTCAGATTCAGTAAAATCGTCAATGTTGTTAGAAGAATTATATAATGGATGGAGATTTCTTCTGTATAATTTTGTTTTTAACCTTAGGTTTGTTGCCTTTCCTGTTGGACGCAGGCATTTTTGGAGACAAATATTTAAATTAGCCTAAATTTTTTTTCTGAATTAGTCTAGAAAACTTTTCCAGAAACCAAGAGCTATTCGCGTGCGGTGCGAACGACTATTCAACACCGACTGGCGAAACAAATTGTTACTACTGCGAGTTGTTCGAGAATGGGATAGAATTGAGAGCTGCTGATTATGGTGAACCGTGATGTTATGCAGGTTATCATGGACGAACAGCAATGTTTAAACATCACATAAGTATGTTATTGGTAGAATATTATTACAATAAGCTCGGGAACAGTAAGGGTTTATTGAAAATGATTTTTAAACATCTGTTTTGTAGTTTTTTCAGATAATAACTAACGGCTCGCCCCCACACTGATGCGAAGTAGTTAATCTATGAATCAGAGGTGGAAATAGGCCCATTTTGCGCATGAAAATGTGAATCAAGATTTCCGATTGTGAATAAAAAAACCGAACACCATGAATTAAAAAATTGGGTAACAAAACTAAAATTGTGATCATCGAATATGGAAATGAAATTGAAGACCTTTTAAAATTCGAAGTAAATGCAAAATTTATCTTATCAAAAATCATTCTTTTAAAAATTCATTATAATATCTACAATAAATATGTGATATGAAAAGATAACACTGACTATTTTTATTTACTGTGAATCAAACAATTTGCTTATTTCCACCCCTGCTAAGAATGAATCTAAACGGAATAACAATTCAATGGAGCACACTGGGGAACAAATGCAGTGACTCTCCAAAAATACCGCAGTAGGACGCCACATGCTTTGCAACAAAATCTATGTGGTGAGTCCAGGTTAATGTGGGGTCAAAATATATGCCCAGATACTTGAAACAGTCAACTTTTTCAGTAGAATTGTGGCCCAGCTGAGGACGACTATGCGTTGGTATGGTTTTCCTTGAAGAACGGAAGATCATTTACTTAGTATTTGTGGCATTCAATGATGATAAATTTGTATTAAAATATTGAATATTAATTCTGAATTTTCCTTTAATTTTTGAGTTAATAATAGCATGAATGTCACTTTTAGGATAGAACAGAGCTGTGTCGTTGACGAATAGTCGTGGATTTCATTCAAGCTGTAAATTACCCATGTCATAGAACACCAAACTGGTGGATCACCAAGGTGGTTGCTGCCACTTTAGATGGATACAAGTTGTTCGACTAGTCAAGTAACAACGGATAATTGAATTAGCAATTCCCCTGATACCGGTTTTATACTAAAACGTCGAAAGACAAAAGGTCGAATGACAAAACGTCGAACGACAAAAAGTCGAATGACGCCGAGGTTTCCACCAGCTCGAGTCGGCCGCCGAACCGCCGTCGGAAGTGGCGGCCTCTTGCTTACGAACCTGTGATCCACTCGTTTGACCGGTTTGCTTAAATATAGTTTGTTTGCGTTTTTTAGGTCCGATCGAGCGGTAGCGAGGTCGGACGGCACTCAAACCTGTGATCTACCCGTTTACTGGAATATTGGCTCGTGTGTTATTTGTTGTCTTCATGAAGTTGATAAAGACCATTCTTGAACATGTAAAGTAGGGAATCACAGAAGGAAAGACGTTAATGAAAAAAATGAATATAATTATTGTAATTAATAGTCTTCTAATAATAATGCAACTCCCGAAATGTAATCAGAAATGTTGTCTAATACTGCAAACTTTTCCAATACTGATTGTTGCCTTTTCAAAATCTGTGAGTGTTGTATTAAGAGTAACATTGAAAGATTTTGCGATTTTCGATAACTCATTGAGGGCATCTGTATAGGTTCGCTCGGTTTCGCTAGGTAAGAAGAAGTTGACCAGTTGAACGAATCGTCTTGTCTCACCTGCCAATCGACGAATATTTTCACTGGTTGAAAACAACAGTGTTCGGCCATGCTCGCTATGCTAGTTTTTTAAAAAAAATGGGACTCCATCTTAAGTTTTTGTGAATTCTTCTGAAAGTTCATCGAAATCTCTCTCAGACAAAAAAATCCTTCGGATAAGAACCGACAAATCTTCGGGCTCTTTGACATATGCGCTTCTGTGTCAGTTTCAAGGTCATGCACGTAACCACCCGCGATTGATTTTTTGAATTCGATTGGTTAAAATTTGGTACAAATCGATTGTTGTTTTAACTAAAATTAGCAGAAACGATGGTTGAAACAACTAATTTAACTGTTTGAAAAAAAATGCTGTCAATTAGTGAGGACACCTTTCAATTTCAACAAATATTTTAGTTGAAATAACTGGTGTTGTTATTGAAACAAAATTCTGTTAGTTGAAAAATAAATCGGTTTTATTTGTTTTAGACATTGTAATTATTTGAATCAACTCGAACAATGTTATTGATTTGCGAAAATAATCAAAATAAACTTACTAATATACGTCATGATCTATTTGAAAAAAGTTCGGTATGTTGAGATACATGAAATAAACATCGTTGTTCCAATATAAACAGTATTTTTTATTGACATGTAATAGCATTTGTTATTGACAGCGCTGGGAAAACCACCGATCACTGCTGATCTTAACATCACTGATCTCGTACATGGAAAATCACTATTGATTTCATCACAAGTGATCTTAACCAAGGAATAAATCATCGTTAGGAAATCAGAACAGATATGATCTCTAAGTGATTTTGATTTTTGTATGATCATGATCATGTCAAGTCGAGATCAGTAAAGATCTAAATTCTAAATAAAACATTACTCACGATCGGAAATGATTGATGTAGAAAAACGTTTTTAATCAGCAAAAGTGATCGGAGGTGCAAGTAAGTTAACCAAAATAATAAATTTGCCTAATATGAGCATTGAAAGATGATGCCTTCAAACGGTTGAACTAAAGTTATGCACTGATAATTTTAGTCAATTTATATGATCTTGGGTGCATCAACCGCTGGGAATTGAAATTTTTCTAGTTTTTAGGAATCTAATGATAGGTGGTAAGTTGAGATGAATTATAATTCACACTGGTACGTACATATGTAAAAGAAAAAGCGACTTCTAACACGCGGTGATGAGAACGATAACCGATACCGAAGCTTGGTTTTGAAAACACGAGTTTTCAACCGTATTGAAAAAAAAAACAGAATCCGGTGCCGGTACGATTGGGAAAATTCATAGCCTCTGTACTAGAAGGATGTCTGAAAGAATTTCAATACAGCTAATAACATATATGCTGTAATTAATATTAATTTTTTTTAAATAACTATTTATTGGAATATGAGTTAAAATTAAATTATTAAAATTTAAATTGGGTGTTCAGCCACAAGTGGTGACTTTTCAGCCCTATTATAAATATGATTTGGTTATTACCATGAGGACATTATTTGCTTCCGCAATTCTGAGATTTTTGTGTAGGGATTAATAATAATTAATAATAACATTTGTTCTCGTTACATTCCTGGCGATCGGACGTGCGAGTGTCGGTCTCCGCTATTAGTCGCGTCTGCAATCTTCACGAGTGTTTAGTGGGTCGGCGACAGTGCCGACTCATCAAAGTGCGAGCGTGCTAGCCACCACGCGTATCGAGTGGAATAGTAATAAATCGAATTAGAGCTAAGGGACTCAGCTACCACTTACACAAATAGTGACAGTAAGTTAACTAATCCACAGCTACATCCGAGAAACCAAAACCAAAATGGGAGGCCCAGAGCCCCCGCCCCTCAATAATTCTCCTCCCCCCCTTACCCTCATCCAGTGCCTCCCCCTCGTACATGCAAAAAGGTGACGAAATAGATACCCACATACTACTTTTACACCCCACAATCAACGATAACCAAACAAACACGCTCCCCCCAACCCTTTCCTTATTCAAAAAATTATTCAACAATTCATCGGGGCAGACTACAACAAATTCCTAAGTGCAACGAAAACGGGACGAGGAACACAATACATCTTAAAAACAACGTCCAGGCACGTATACACAAGACTGAGAACTCTCCAAAGCCTCGGAAATGATTACCCGGTCTAGGTCATTAAAAAACCCGACCCTTAACAGAGTCCAGGGTGTAATCTACGACGTCGGCACTATTAACCTCTCTGAGGCAGAACTGCTAACCGAACTAAAAGTTCAAAACGTTATTGACGTTCGGAGAATTACTAAGACTATTAATGGAACACTCACCAACACCCCACTACTCATTCTGTCATTCGCCGGTACCGAACTACCGGAGAAAATCTTCATAGGGTTAATCCGCACCGAAGTAAGGCAGTACTATCCCGCTCCATTGCAATGTTACCGATGTGGCCACTTCGGTCACGGCAGCCAGACATGCGACCAGAAAGAGATCTGTCTGAACTACAGCGAGGACCACGAGAACTCTCGCGAAAATCCATGCAGAAAAAGCAGCAGGCACACTGCTTAAGCTCTAAGATGGAAAGGTTATTTTCTAATCTTAATTAACGACTAACCTGAAACTAGAATAGTACCATTAAAATATGTGATCTTAGCTTCTCAAAAATCCAGCGTTCACTACATTACATTACACTTGTATATCAATGTGTTTAAGGTACTAGTATATGAGAAGCATATATAAACTATCCCGACTCGCCAACACATCCCGAACCGAAACCTCAGGCGGTCTACCACGGGCCCTAAAGGATTCCAGTAGCTTCAACCTGGCGTCACGATACTCTACGCACGAACACACGACATGCTCGATGTCCTGATAACCGTCGCTACAGGTCCAGAGACCGCTCTCTGCAATCCCAATACGCCGGAGATGTGCGTTGAAAGTGTAGTGATTTGACATGCGCCGCGACATAACACGAATGAAATCGCGCCTAACGTTCATCCCCCTGAACCAAGGTTTCGTAGATACCCTGAGGATAATGGAATGTAGCCATCGTCCCAATTCGCCATTGCTCCGTGAAGTTTGCCAACTTTCGAGAGTTTTCTGACGTGAGATACTGAAAAATTCATTGAAGCAGATTGGTTTTTCATAAATATCACCTTCTAATGCGCCCACCTTAGCCAATGAGTCTGCCTTTTCATTTCCCGGAATGGAACAATGCGAAGGGACCCATACTAAAGATATTGAATAAGACCGTTCAGATAAAGTTCGCAAGTGTTCCCGTATTTTCCCCAGGAAATATGGGGGTTACTTTCCTGGCTTCATTGCCCGTAGAGCTTCTATTGAGCTTAGACTGTCCGTGATAATGAAGTAATGGTCTTTGGGCAAGGTTTCAATGATCTCGAGGGTGTACTGAATAGCAGCTAATTCTGCGACGTAGACTGAAGCCGGATCACTGAGTTTGCACGAAGCGGTGATGTTCTGACTGAAGATGCCGAAGCCTGCGGACCTGTTGATGTTTGATCCGTCAGTGTAAAACACTTTTTCACAGTTGACTGTTCTAAATTTATTATGAAAGATATTAGGGGCCACTTGAGGGCGTATGTGATCCGGAATTCCACGAATCTCTTCTCTCATGGATGTGTCGAAAAACACAGTAGAATCAGAAGTATCCAAGAAATGAGCACGGTTGGAAACAAACGAAGAAGGATTAATATTCTGAGCCATGTAATCAAATTACAAGGACATTAAACGGGTCTGAGAATTGAGCTCGACAAGCCTTTCGAAATAAAGCTTAAGCCCCCTTTTATACAATTTTTACGTGAACAACATTGATGAATGTATCAACACATCCTGCACGCTAAGACAACTTGCCGACGACAGCGTTGTGTCTATTATAGGACCCAAAGCAGCCGATATCCAAGGACCATTGCAAGATACCCTCGCAACTTGTCGACTCTCTACGGAGAAAACTGAGCTGGTTGTATTTTCAAGGAAGCAAAAACCAGCCCCATCCCGTGCCGTGTGAGTTAATGTCTCCTAAAACCAACGTCGGTGCGAGAAGGGGGAATGTAGATGGAAGCAATGCAAAGGTCCTTGCCTTTGATTGTAACATGACATGCGACAACTTCAATACCTGGTATCGAGGGGAGGTTAATGCGATAGAAAGAATAGCACTTTTTGATTTATTTCTTCTCTTTCTGTATGATGAGCTAAGAGGGACAGCCGAAGATGTACCTTCGAGGGGGTCATCGTCGCTTCGCTCTCGTCAGTTGCCAAACAAGCGTATAGGTTTACTGTAGGCGTAGCACTCTTCAACATTTCAGCAAAAGAACGCTTTGAATGTTGCTTAAGTGAACGCCTCATCTTATCCTGGCGCAATCTGAACGCGGGACAATCAGAGAGGTCATGCTGCCCCTCCTTACAGTAGAGACACTTTTCATTGTCTCCACTGCAGGAGTTATCCGCATGACTCCCTCTACACTTTATACACCGGGATTTATTGCAACAATGGGATGCTGTATGTCCCAATTGTTTGCAATTGGTGCAGTTAATGACCTGCGGCACAAAAAGGCGAACAGGTAAACGAACTCGGTCCAGGAGGACGTAATTAGAATACCCATAACATCTTACCTCTAGCATACTTATATGATGTTCAAACATTACTGTTCGTTCATGATATCCTACACAACACCTCAACTCACCATAACTTACAGTTTCCAACTTTAACTCACTCTCGAACTACACGTCGTAGTAACAACCTGCTTCGCGTTCGAGCAGTCACAAACATTGGTCAAAGAAGGATTCTTTTTGTTGGTCCAATAAAATATAACGCACTTTCACTTGACATTCAAAGAACATCCAGCCGTGCCTTATTCGGGACTAGACTGAAGTATCATTTTAAGCATAGACTAAACGAGATATTGATTTAATGTAGTTCCTTAATTTATTCCTTGTTTTACAAACTGTCAACAGTAATTCATTCTTGTATAAATTTTTTTAGTTAGCCTGTATCATTGTGGATCCCTTAAAAGGAAATCAATTCCCCTGGGATTCCGCAATATTTTTTAATAAAGTTTAATTGCACATCATGAAAATACAAACATCTCAGCGTATTGTAACGAAAGACTTTATTTCTTTTAGTAGTATTTTGACAGATTATTTTAATGTGGAACACATTTTTGTTTTCTATATAGGGGTGCAAATTAAAAACTACACGTAGAAATGTGGTTAGATTTTGAACAATTACAGCTCAGTCAATTTTGTATAAATTATTAATATTATGTCACCATTTGATAGGTAATATTTCTACGTATTGATTTGAATGTTCATAGCCATGTGTTTTTAATTGTGTATCATTGAAATGTTGATTAATATCTTAATGTCCTATTTTGTCTGCAAAAAATCTCCGGTATACCGGATTTCCCTGCCATAGTCGACGGTTTTGAAGGAGTAAGCGATATATCAAAGGGAAAGCATCGCTCTGATTGGTCAATCGATGCAAAAACGAAGCTGTTGGAAGCACGCGAATCTATAAATAGAAGCGAAATTATAGCTAACGTTTCAGTCCTACACGTACCATGCTAGAGGTAGGTTGTTGCTAGACAGCAAGACAGAAAGTGCCATAAAACGATTAGAAGCTTTAATTGGTATGCTCTGATCTTGTGTCATGCAAGATTGGATGAAATTCCATGTTATGTCGTTTCGCCTGAGAAATTGACAACTACCCCAGGGTAAATTTTGAGTGTATAAGATTAATTTCTAATTTATATAAGATGAACTCGATTGATTATGAGAAATAGTTTATCGCCTAACCAAAATTGCAGAATGGTAGTAATGGTACAGAAATGCTATAAAAATAACTGCTTGCGTACAAAACTTGAACACAAGCTTGGCGAAGAGAAGCTTAAATATCGATATCCGTATCGCAAGCATATACAAACATATAATTGCATACATTTGGGCTATTGATTTAATTTCGTCGGCTACAAAACAAATACAAATCAGGACAAATAGAGTCTATATTCTGGGTTCGTGTGTTCGGTGTTGGTTCCTAATAAAGATCAATCTAATGTCGTTTTTCATTGAGAATACTCGTGGAGTGTTTTGCTCGATTCGTGCACTTTTCGTGCAGTCGGGCAATCAAAACAGGTGCAATGTGTTTCATTGATTTGCACCGCACGAAAAAAATGCACTTTCGGGGCAATTCGCGGGCAACTATTTTGCACCTCGCGAGGTCACGTCCTTTGATAGTATAAGGAGGTTTAATTTTTTCCATTGGCTTTGGTCCGGATGTAAACCGCAATCGGTCCAGCCGGGAGTGCAAGCCCATCGGGATAGCTTCTAATGCGAGATTTATTGCCATCAGAAGCATCCATTTGATCATCTAGGGGAAGGTCAGGCAATTCTGTGCCTTTTGACATGGCACGGAAATGTGTCCGTGCGGGTTATATTGGGGGCAATAAAAAATCTAGTGGTATTGAACAACAGGGAAAAAGAAAAAAAATACTTAGCTTTAGCTCTCAAAGGGTGAACGGCCGACAAGGCCGGTAGCACTGGCTAACGGTACCACACTTAGTGCTGCTTTATACAAGCTCATAATCGACCTTGAGGACGGATTAATTCGAATTATCACTCGACCGCACTGATTCAGACAATATAATACGGAATGACCTTGAAAACGGAATAAACAATTCACCGCACAATTGGAGAAATAAGAATTTGCGTCCGATCGGCTCAATAGCTACAGTGGAACTGGCGCTAAAGACGCTTACCCCACTACACAATAGATTAATTCGGCTGGCTAGCAACCTTCTTCCAAGCACTCCGGCATATCTAGCTTGCGTCGAATCAGGAGTTCTTCCCTCGGGTCCTCGGTTTCCTACAAATAATAAAAACAACGAATACTTTCGCCAAAGACCAAAAAACATAGAATGTACCCAACTTACTATTGCAAAAGTCTAACAACGAATGACTAACGGCTCCGATATGCCCAAAATTGCCAAACCTCCCCGTTTACTTCGGGCAGGCCCACAACCAAACATAGCTCGAACACACTTCCATCATTTAATCGAAAATAACTACCCCTATCACTACCAAATCTATACCGACGGATCCAAACTAAATGGCCGAGTAGGATCCGGAACTCAAAGCGCAACCTCCAACCACAACTTCAAACTACACTCAACATGTTCCGTCTTTTGGGCTGAAGCCTCAGCAATCCTCCACGCTCTCAAATCCAAACCTCCTAACACGCCAACCCTAATCCTATCCGATTCCTTGGTAGCCTCAACAGCTGTTGAAGCAACCACTATAGCACCAGAACAGTCCCACCCGAAGACCTTACCAAAAATGTCCACATCGAAGCCACACTCAACTTCATTAGAACCCACTTCCGGCCACACCCAAAAAATCAAAGGCGAACCAAAAAAATGAACCGACAGGAACGACAGAATTGAACAACGGGCGCTTTCACGACTACGACCGGCCATACCGGAATCACCCACGCACACACAATCTCAAATTGCCAACCACCACGCTGTATAATATGCAACGTCCGACTACCCGTGGAGCACATACTAACCTTCTGCCCCGAATTCCAAGGACTTCGAAGAAAACACGGCCTCCCCGACTCCATTCGGGACATCCTTAGCAATAACCCCGAAAGGGAACAGACACTGATCGACTTCCTCCAAGAAGCAAATCTACTCAAAAACCTTTAAACTCCTAAAAAGAAGGCAAATCTATAAAACCAACACTCACATATACTATACTATACTCACCTTGCCATGAAGAGGATACCAACCGGATTGAAATAAGCAGCTATGCAGGTGCCAATATACAAATATAAAGTGTCACCCTAAGCTAACATATACATCCAACAACAAAGTCACCCGGCCACCTAGATGCTGAAGCAGCAGCAACCTACAGGTCAGCAACCCGGCACATACAACACTTCAAAATAACAGCCAATCCAAAATACACACCTGTCCACCTAGGAACCAATTCATTGACAGAATACGTCGCAATAGCACACCTAGTAAAAACAGCACACACACCCAACGTAACAGAGTCTACTTAGAAGAAAATAATAGCAAACTCAACATTCCAAGGCTCTGACACTAAATAGAAAAAAATGCCATAATCAATCACTCCAATCACCGATCAATAAAGTCGGCCGAACCTTCATACGTCCGATTTTCCAGTTCAAAACATCACCTCTATCAGAATGGGCTTCTTTTCATCAAGCGAGGAAAATACACAAAAAGTCCACGGAAAGCACCTGTTAACAATAATTCAAAATCAAAATGATCACACGGAGCAACTGGCACGACAGTGGTCGACCACCACTATTACAATAGTGTTACTATCTGTAATAATTCTCTTAGTCACAATTAAAAGTGTGTTAAAAACACTGTTGTTGTTGTCCCGGGTTGGCGGTTCAATGCATAGGACGCTGGTCTTAGAAGCCAGCTGTCGTATGTTCGAGCCCCGACCTGGAAGGATTCTTAGTGTCAGTAGGATCCATAGTACTAGCCATGCAATGATTCTGTGCGCTAAGAATCGGCTGCGAAGTCTGTTGAAACAGAAAGGCCAAATTCCACGAAAGGAAACAGCTCGGACCGAAAACCACCCTACTCAGCACATTTCACAATCAACTTCCAACAGCCTTATGCACGAACAACAATATTGGACACAATTTTCGAACTGCAACCAATTTAGCAAGGAAAAAAACCTAGATGATTGAATGTCACTTGCCATCTACCCTACAACCCAGCACGAATGACCCCATCTACCACGATATCAAAAAACTCTTCCGGATAATAAGTTGAAATCTCACCCAACACAGACAGTAGCAAAATCATCTACAGCTTCATGTTAACTGCACAAGCCATCTAAACCGGACCGGAAAAGTAAAACAAACTTCGGTAACAGAATCAATCATTTATATTTACAAAATTCAAACTCTGTTAAACGACATGTAATTTCTGCTTCCCCCTTATACCCCGGCCCGCACTCCACCACTCCGCTATCCAACACAACCATACCCCTTCGGCGAAAGACCATACGGTTAAAATCGAGGCGAAATAAACCTACAATAATAATAATTCATAACAATCACAAAGCATGTTATGCGCTCCTGTTACTTCTATAAATTAAATTGCATGTAAAAAAGTGTTTTATTGCTAGTGTATGTACATCATCATTAGCATCTCAAACAACTGGAAGTAAAACAGACTTTTGTCACTCTAATCACTATAGGTGGTGTGAAATATTTTTTTTACTATTATCGCATTGGGTGTTGCTATTCCCAAGTGAATTAAGTTAATTAAGAAGAATTAACAATATCCATGTGATTACGATCCAAAGTTAATATTTTCATGAAACTTTCATCTAACATTCATTTCTCTTAATCTGGCATTCTTTTTATTACTAATCAAACAATCGGTTGTGAATTCGAACACGGGGTGCATCAAACGAGAACATAAGTTGAAACTACATAAGCCTTGCCGTAACGAAACCGGTATTTTTCCCAACTCTGGTGATAAAGAGTGTTAGAGGAGCATTTTCCAAAGATACAAAATTGACAATTTCCCATGATTTTAAAAATCTCATTGACACGCGTTAGCCTTAGTTATTAATTTCTGTAGGATTACTGTTATCACAGATTTTCACACCCCTCAGCGGAGATCAACGATTTCAGACGTAGAAAAATCGGCACTCATGTCTGAACTTGTTCATATGTGATTCTCTTCGACAAAGATCAAAGCTGATCGAATCATCCAATGATTGATCTTTCATGAATCATTAACCCGGGAGGTACCAACGTTACCATATGCTAACGCAAAAGGCTGGTCGACGTTTTAATGTTTATCTCATCACGAACGCAACCAAATGTCACAAATAAGATATTTTAAGGTTGGCAACACTTGTATCTTTCCATTGATATATAACAAACGTCATTGTGTGTTCAACTGTAAGCCAGACAAGACGTTATTTTTTTATATTTTTTCAAAATGAAAAAAAAATGATTTTTTCCAACATGTCCAAGTAAGTCATGATATTTTTTATATATTTATGATCAGAATTTGATCAATTATATACCAAACGATAGATATTGAAATATACTTTAAGCTTCATCGTCGGTGTTGTGTGTGATTTCCGTTTTATTTTCGTTTTCCTTGTTGATCGTAGTCTTGGGCTCGTTGAGAGTTGCTGTAGATGCGCCTTGTTGTACATTGGTTGCAATTGCTGGTTGGTTGGAGGGTAAGTTGTTAACTGCAGCTGGTGTACTTTGTTCTATAGGAGATGATAATGGATTCGTTGAAGGGGATGTTTCATTGTTGTTGGTGGCTGTTACAGGTGTACTGGGGTTGGTTGGGGTTGGTGTGAAGGAAGCACCGTTGTCCTTTGGTGTAGTTGTCTCCTTGTCCAGTTTATCACATGGCTTACCGTAGTGAACAGCTTTTTGGCAATATTGACATGTGGCCATCTGATTGTCATAGATAACAAGTGATTTGCACGGAATTCTTGTATCTTGACCGAAAATCACATAAGAAGGTATAGGCTACTTCAAGTGTATGCGTAATAAACGTACGCCGAACACCGGGGAAAGAATTCTTCCACTTTTCTTTTTCCATAGAGAGAATCTCTCCGTATTGGGACATAGTTTTGCGAATATATGAATCGGTGACACTTGAGGAAAGATCATGCACACGCATTTCTATAGCGCTATCTTCCATATATACTGGAATGTTGTACTTAATGTTCTCGTACTCCACATAGTGCACATTGTTATTGTCTTTTGCGAATTGAATTGCATCCAACTCCTTATAAAACTGGATGTAAACAACATTATTCGTCTTATTGCATTGAAGTAAATGCACACGTTTAATGTCAAGATGCATTTTCTCCTAAAGCAAACCTTCAAGTTCTCGTATCGAAGGTCGAATTTTGCACTGCCTAAAGTCAACAACAATTGTATTCTTTCGTGTCGGCGGTAGCTTTTGTTCGTTTGGTTCACTCATGTCGAGGTCGTTTTATTGTTCACTACATAATACTGTACTTGGTATCTTCTGTTCCGAACGTAAGCGGTTTTGTTATATCGACTGACTTGGATGAGATGTACGAGCGAACTGAACAGAAAATTATCATTGAAGAATGCCGTCGACTATTTAGAACAACTAATCGAAGAAGACGAGGATAAAGATTTTATGCGAGATATTGATTTCATTTACATTGAACCTCTCGAAAATGACGGCAATATTAGTGGTGAAGACGAAGCCAATGAAAATGAAGGAGGTACAATCGATGTACTGTCACGCAATCAGTTGAATGCCGGTTGTGAGTTGGTTTTACGGCCGGCTGCTCGGCCATCCATGGAAGTTGACCATCAATGTCAACTTCCCTCTCTAAGCAGCCTAAATAGCCGTGTAGTGTCGGTAGCGGTTTCCCAACTGGCTAAGAATAACGCTACGGTCCACCTGTACCGGTGGTATAAGTCCACCAAACAGGTAAGCCGTGTGGCACCCGGCGGAATTATTTTTTACCAAGAATTGATCCACTGGTTTTCTTGTTCCATGTCGTAAAAGGCCACAAAAATAGGAACTCCTAAGTCAAGGTGTATTTCCGTGCCGATGGCTGAATGGCTGCAGGAGGTTAAACAATGCAGTCGTGAACGGAATATCTTGGGGTTTTCCCTTACTGTGTTGAGCGAACCTCTGGCACAGTGAACTTCTTTCTTCGCAACTCGTGGGATTTAAATGATTAAAACATTTGAAAAAATCCTTACATGGTTCGCTATAGGCGATTATAAGCCAATATATTTGGTTTCTTGTAGTTGTTGTTTGGTTAGTGCTGTAGGTGAAATGTTCGTTACTCTAATTGATAATGGTTAGAGTGGCACAAATCAATCTTCAGCATAAACGTACAGCAACTATGAATCTATCCAGACTTCTGCAAGAAGGTAAAGCTTCTATAGCTTTGGTTCAAGAACCATATTTCCAAAAGGGAAACTCCTACGTTGGAAAATTGTTAAACCTAGTCTTTGTTGCCTTCAACAAGATCGGTATGACTAATCCACGTGAAATGCCTCGAGCATGCATACTTGCAAATAGTGCTCTCATATCGGAGCTCACAACTCGGGATATTTGTGCTGTCACAGTTGGTATGACTACTGATGGCATAGACAGGAAATATGTCTATTGTTCGGCATATTTGCCGCATAACCAACCTTCGCCAAGGGATGACTTCAAAAAGGTTGTATCATACTGCTGCAAAAGTGATTTACCGCTTGTAATCGGCAGTGACATAACTGCTCACCATATCATTTGGGGCAGCACAGATATAAATTCGAGAGGCTCTGATATGATGGAATTTGTGAGCAGTACAAACCTGCACATAGTCAATGCAGGAAACCGTCCAACTTTTGCGAGATCTGGCAGAGAGGAGGTTTTGGACGTAACTCTCTGCTCTGATAGAATTGCGCATGAGTTGGTGAATTGGCTCGTCTCCGATGAGCTCGAACCTTCGTTGTCTGATCATAAGTACATCTTCTTTGATCATTCAAACGTTAAATTTGATATTATCACATATCGTAATCCCAAATCTACAAACTGGGACCTCTATGAAGAGGGCTTGGCGACTAGATTTTACGGGTACCAACCAACAATTGAAACCCCAATTGATTTGGAAAATGTTGTCGACTCACTCATAGTTGCAGCATATGAAGAGGCTTGTCCACTTCGGATTGTGCGAGCTACTAGAGGAACTCCTTGGTGGAATGCTGAACTTGCTAGACTAAGGAAACTATGCAGAAGAGCTTGGAACCACCGTCGCAGAAATGGGTCGGAGGCATTCGTGTTGGCTCGAAGGGCTTACAAAAATGCTCTTCGATCGTCTGAGCGAAGTGGTTGGAAAAGCCTCTGCACAAATGTCTCTAGTCTCAACGAGGCTAGCAGATTAAATAAGTTACTTTCGAAGTCTAAGGACTTTAATGTCAGTTTCTTAAGAACTTCAGATGGTGAACACTTGTCTGATGAAGGTGATGTACTTCACTATCTTTTTAACACTCACTTTCCAGGATGTATGGATCCATCACCGACAGCTCTTCCCGAGACTTTTTCAGGTAGTTACGATTCTTGGGCCCTTGCTCGAAGCGTTGTGACGATTGAATCGGTCAAATGGGCAGTTGAGAGTTTTGCTCCGTACAAGTCTCCTGGAAAGGACCCCTGTGAATGACCGATAGGTTAAAACCGGGTTAAAATAAACAACTAACTAACTAACTAGCTCCTGGAAAGGATGGAGTTTTCCCAGTATTACTGCAGAAAGGGTATGAACATTTCAAACATGTTTTGAAGAAAATACTTACTTTTAGTCTTGCGACTGGATATATTCCAAGAGCCTGCCAGGAAATAATTGTCAAATTTATTCCCAAAGGCGGTCGCGACACTTATGAGGAAGCGAAGAGTTTCAGGCCTATCAGTCTAAGCTCATTTCTTCTTAAAACAGTGGAACGCATAGTAGATTACTATATCAGAAATGTTAGTTTGGGCGTGCATCCGCTACATGGAATGCAACATGCTTACCAGCGTGAGAAGTCCACTACATCCCTGTTACATGATGTTGTGTACAACATTGAAAAAGTTTTCTCACAAAAGCAATCTTGCTTGGGAGTTTTCCTATATATTGAAGGTGCCTTTAATAACGTGTCTTTCAATTCAATTCTGGAAGCAGCCCGTGGTCATGGCATACCTTCAAGTATCACAAATTGGATACACGCAATGCTCAGTAATCGACTTCTTTGTTCATCGCTTTGGCAAGCAGAGATTAGAAAGCTGAGTGTCTGTGGGTGTCCTCAAGGTGGTGTACTATCCCCACTTTTATGGAATCTAGTCGCTGATGGTTTGTTAAGGAAACTTAATAACCTTGGATTTCCGACTTATGATTTTGCCGACGATTATCATATATTGATGACCGGTATAAGCATTAACACTCTCTTTGATTTAATGCAACAAGACCTGCGATCTGTTGAACAATGGTGTTGTCAGGTTGGATTATCTGTAAATCCGGGCAAAACATCAATGGTGCTTTTCACTCATCGTAGGATAATCACAGGAGCTCGTCCGTTGCAGTTCTTTGGTTCAGAGGTCACTGTGGTCGATCAAGTTAAATATGTCGGGGTTATTCTTGACTCAAAATTGAATTGGTCTGCTCACATTGATTTCAGGATTAAAAGAGCTTGCATAGCTTTCGGCCAATGCAGACGAACTTTTGGAAAATCATGGGGACTCAAACCCAGATATCTACATAAGTTAAGATCATTGGATCTACACAACTATTGTTAGACCAATTTTCGCATATGAATGTCTTGTATGGTAGCAGGAAGAAGAAGTCGCAATAGTTCAGTCAAAGCTAATAAATAAATAAAGCTAAATCATCTCAAATCAAATAAATAAATAAATAAAGCTAAATCATCTCCAAAGGATGGTTCTAATGGCGATGACAGGAGCATTCACGACAACTCCTACTGCTGCTCTAGAGGCGCTACTGTGCATTAAACCACTACATGTGTTCCTAAAACAAGAAGCATTATCTTGTGCATACCGTCTTAAGGTTACAGGGCTTTGGAACAGTAACCCATTAGATTATGCTACCAGCCACACTCGCTTGTGGTCTCAAAAGGTTACGTGGGATGAGTATTTACTCACTCCTAGTGACCTAACTCTCACATGCAGTTTTCCTTTCAAAACATTCAATGTGAGCTATCCTCTTCGTGAGGAATGGTTGTCTGGTTGTCTGGAACGACAACTTGATGAACACATAGTTTGTTATACGGACGGTTCTCTGTTGAATGGTCGTGCTGGTGTCTACTGTCGTGAAATGAGGCTGGAGCATCATTGCAGTATTCTGGTCAGAGCTCTGACTGGACATTGCAAACTCAATTATCACATGGCTAACATTCAACGTGTTGAGTATTATTCGTGTGATTTGTGTGAATGCGATTATGGTACTTCTTATCATCTGATATGTAACTGTCCCGCATTAACGCAGCTACGTATTCGGGATTTGGTTCTCCATACATGGTTGAGTCTGTGTATGCGGAGCTAAAATTGAAGGATATTCTCTCGTTTCTCACCCAATGTGGTAAGGAGCTATAGTCAGAAGGGTTCATCGTTCTTCCTGGAGTGAATGAATCCCTTCTGTATTCACCTCAAATAGGGTTTAGCAGATTGTTTGGCATCCTTTGGAAGGTACCGAATTTACTTCTGCTCGTACATACTGCGAATCGTTCTGCATTCTTCCGGGAGTGCAGAATGGTGTCGCTTGTGTAAGATCTCTAAATCCTCTCGGGGGTTGGAGGTTTTATTAACAGCAGACTGTTCAGGAACTCGTAGAGGTTCATAATTTACTTCTGCTTCCACTAAATGTGATCCTCAGCAGATTGTTCAGCTTCCCTTAGGGGTGCAGAATTTACTTCTGCTTTTATGTGTTTTTGTGTCGTCAATTTTTCCCATCCTCCTAGTCCAACCCTTACCATTTCCTTTCAATCCTTCCCTCTTATATATCGGGAAAATGATGCTAAAAACAAAATGATGGCAAGGCACAAATCTCCAAATATCAAGGGAAACGTGCCATTTGAGCCAATTTGTTTTGATCCTGATTGGTTCACTCATGTCGAGGTACTGCACTTGGTATCTTCTGTCCCGAACGTAAGCGGTTTTGTTATATCGACTGACTTGGATGAGATGTACGAGCGAACTGAACAGAAAATTATCATTGAAGAATGCCGTCGACTATTTAGAACAACTAATCGAAGAAGACGAGGATGAAGATTTTATGCGAGATATTGATTGCATTTACATTGAACCTCTCGAAAATGACGGCAATATTAGTGGTGAAGACGAAGCCAATGAAAATGAAGGAGGTACAATCGATGTACTGTCACGCAATCAGATGAATGCCGGTTGTGTGTTGGTTTTACGAAATGGTGTACACGCTAAAACACATAATATTGAAGAACCACTAGAAAACGAAATTGAAATTGTTGAATATGTTCTCGTTGATGTTATGAATGAATCAACATACAATTTATCAAATAATCAACCATGTCAAAAGATTGAGCATGTATAATGGACGTTTCAAGCGGAGAAGATGACCAAGAAATAGTAGGGAATACTGTCCAATTGCCTGACATTGAGCCCTGGGTCAATCGATTGACAAAAACATCTTCCATTCAATCGAACGTTCCTTTGTCCCTCTCAAACAACTTTCATGTGGCGAAAACAAGGCGAAAGAGCTGCCCTTCCAGTTTTTCATGAACCGAATTTCGACGATTGCCACGATGTACAATCTCATGAGCTATTTGAACGATTTGTTGGCGATGATTTGTTGCAACATATTTTAAATTGCTCACAACAATATTCCATGCTGCATTTTCAGAAATCAGTCTCCATTACGGTTCCAGTGTTGCGTGCTTTCATCGGCATTCTTTTGGTGACAGGATATAATACAGTTTCGAACATCAAAGCATACTGTCAAGACGACGTTGCACTGGAGACTTTTGCAAATCTTCTGTTCGCACTATTTGCATGAAATACAATGTTGGCCTTTGTGTGCCATGTTTCGCAGAATACCATACTCGTAGCACAGCGTTTGATCGGTCCCGTAGTGGCACACCACACGCTGAATAATTTTGTCCTTAATTTTTTGGTATTTGTCCTTTTAATACTTTAAAAAATCATTTTTATGTATTTAAAAATTTAAAAATGCATTTTGATATTCTCCCATTGATATGCTTTATGATTTTCCATTGGGAAAAAAACTTGTTTACCTTAACACGGTCCCTAGAGGACCCAACGTTACCGTATGGTAACGTTCGGAAAATTGCAATAACTAGTTTTCCCGGCCCGAAAAATTTGAACCGAACATTTTTCCGGAATCTTCATTCAAAAATATACAATCCCTGAAATTTTCATAAAAAAATCGAAAAAAATAGTTCTGGGACCTACCGGGTTCATCATTTTAGCTTAAAATCACTACCGATTTTGGGTGATGAAAGATCAGTACTGATTATGATCGATATGATTTGAAGATCACTGATCAATTAATCTTAAATGTATTCTTAACTGTTATCAACTATATGGTAATTTGCGCTTATGTCTAATTCTGCGCGAAGAGCTTCTACGCAATGGAATCTTTGTTTTCATTTTTTGGGCCAAAGCACCGTTTTTTATAAATCATGAAAGAAGATGGACATTCTTCTTTTAACATTGAATCAATCGCTTGAAGCATAAAATTTTTGCGCATACCTGAAAGATTATGAGATGATCATTCATTAACATGGATTTAACGAAAATGATTAGGTATAGACGAACGCATATACATTTGATTGCTGATATTTGATTATTAGCAATCTATTTAATTTCAATATCCCTCAGAGGTACAAATGTGTTCGAATAGTTTGATTTTTGTAACACCAAACCAGTAAACATTTTATCATTTGTCACCTAATCTTTTGTCGTGAAAACGACTTACTTTACTATGGGGCGCCTTTTCAAAATTAACCTTATGGAAGAATGGGCAGAACTTAATCGTGAATATCTCGACTTGTATTAATGGCAGCAAAATAATTCTTTAACTATTTCATCAAAAATTAAGTTTTCTAAAAAAATTAAAACAACGCGGAAAACTCTTTACTTTGGCTTGGGTTTTTCGCGTAAGGATGACGATTTTGACATATCTTCAACTGAACGTTATAAAAGGGGAACCGTGGTCGAAAATCGATCATTTCGTCTTGTGCGTTGGATGAAAGCAGACGTCGAGGCGGGAAGACGCATTCAAACAGCGGCATCGGAGAGCGCACCTTCTGCGTGGCTAAAAACCTCAAACGCTCAGGGCGTAGTTCTCATTTGTCTTCCGGTCGTCAAGGTGAGAAGACGCATTAAACCAGTTTCGCATCATTTGGCACTACGAGCGGATGTGTCGGTTTGTTTGCAAAGCTAGTTTCAATTCAAGCAAGATCAATTGCATCAGCTGCTGATGGTTTGCATTGGAGACAAAGAAACCAAGAAACGAAAAGTGGACAACATTATATAAAATCAGCCGTTCTAATGGCTCTAAATGTTATCTAAAGAACTATTAACATTACTTCTTTGCAAATCGAAGGTAGAAATCATCAGTTTAGTGAAAATTCAAAATAATTTGATTTGCTTCGTGCACTTTTCGCTGTGCGAAAATCGTTCGAGATAAATGTTCCGAACTGTGCTAAATATCGTAGAGAATTCCACAACTTGGTCCTTCTGAAAGGCAGAAATGAGTCCTGTACAGCTATGATCGTAGGGTTCTCCGTGTGGTTTGATCCTGATGAAGTTATAAAAATGAAGCAGGTTTGATCCTGACGAAGTTATAAAAATGAAGCATGACTGAATTATTACAATAATTCGTGTTAATTTGTTACGAATAGAAGGTTTACTCAAATGTATCTTTCAAATTGAACGAATCATTATATATCACGCATAGTAAGTTACATAAAACATTCTGACACACAATTAAATATTACGAAATAACCAGTATAGTTCTTTATGAGAAAATATTGGTGGTTCTAAAGGGACCTTTAATTAATGGCTTCTGAGTCGGTGCTTTGCATTTCATATAGCAAATCAGTAGAAAGTTCTACTACAAACTACAAGTGGTTGAAAAATGGGCCGTATACAGTATAGTGAAGAAAATTTCACATAATTCATAGGGTATACAATTATTGTTCTAAACAGCAACATACAGAATTTTGATGTCAATTATTTCTTTTCGGATTTAAATATTTCAGTGAAAAAAGTTATCAAAATGCCGTACGAGATAAATATCTGGATATTAAACACTGTGGCGAATTTTGCACTGCGAAAATTGCACAAAGCGGATCAATTTATCCTGAAAACTGTCTCTGTAACCTGAGTGTTTCAGGCTTTACACCTTGCAAAAGGTCTACTTTCATTGCCGACAGCATCTCCTGACGACCAAAGTTCAAATGAGAGGACGACCTGAGCGTTTCACGCTTTATACTTGGTTTGTTCTTACTGATGTTGGTGGGAGAACCTCACTTCGGCATCCAGTTCCGTCTGTAGCAATATAAGAAATGAACAGTTTTTATTCAAAGATTACCTTTTATATTTGTTCAGTAGATTCTGATACGTGCCTGACTACCCCAAAACCGTCGTCCGGATGCGAAAAAGGCAAGCAAGCGTGATGAATTTTCCTCATTATTTCCAAAAGTTTTAGGAAACTTCGTTTCTCAATTATTTATGGTTTTCTCACGCTGTTGAAAATTTAATTACAAATTCCTGATCATATTTTCGATAGCTTGTAGAAAAAAAAAATGTTGTTGGGTTAAGTACATCAAGAGATATTCGTGATAAAGTTCTGCCCATTCTAAGTCGTATTCACGACAAAAGGACATGGTGATACAAGCTCATGCGGCGGATAATTGAATTAGCAATTCCCCTGATACCATAGCAAACAAGTTTGTACAAAAGTTTACTATGGTCAAATGTGTCAAAAGCGTTTTTAAGGTCTAAATATAAGGCACCAACTATATTTTTTATTATCGATCTCGCATATGATGGCGTCAACTAATTTAACTATAGCGGTATGTGTGCTAGAACTTTGTCCGAAGCCATATTGAAATTTATAGAGGATATTAGGCTTGCTAAAAACTTCGTTAAATCTAGTGACTAAAAGTTTTTCAAATGTTTTTTTTGAAGAGGGACAGAGTAGATACAGAAGAACGTTAATTATTACTATCACAACGGTCACAAGATTTGAACACAATAATGACATTCAGTTGAACTGAACACATAAAGCGCTCTAGGTAAACAAAAAATTCATTAAAATCATAATTCATAGTGAGAACAATTCTTTCAACCATATTTCTCCGATTTTTGTAACATCTACAAAAAATTTGAAATTGTGAATATCAATTAATATATCATCAAATTTTGAAAGATCGTTGCTACCTTTTACATTCCATCTCAAGTGTTTTTTGTTGTTTAATTAATGTTATTGAACTTAGAAATATTTTCATGAGTAAAATTCGTATTATCCATTTTAAAGAGAAAAATACATGCATCATCACTATGGTCAAATGACAAAACTTCGAACGAAAAAAAGTCGAATGACAAAATATCTTTATACTTTCGAAAATCAATTGGTTGATCGATTGTGTGGATTGTGCAAGTTTTCCTATTTTTCACTACTAGAATTTGAAACGATACACCTAAACTAAACTACAGATTAGTTACATTGAACATTCTGATATATAATTAAATATTACGAAATAACCAGTATAGTTCTTTATGATACAATATTGGTGGTTCTGAAAGGAACCTTTCATTAATGGCTTCTGAGTCGGTGCTATACATTTTATATTGCAAATCAGCAAAAAGTTATACTACAAGTGGTTGAAAAATGGACCGTAAACAGTAGAGTGAAGAAAATTTCGCATAATTCTTCGGGTATACAGTTATTGTTTTAAATAGCAACACACAGAATTTTGATGTCAATTATTTTTTTTCGGATTTAAATATTTCAGTGAAAAAAGTTATCAAAATGCCGTACGAGATAAATATCTGGCATTCAGAAGGGCCAAATTTTGTAATTCTCTAAGATATTAAACACTGTGGCGAATTTTGCACTACGAAAATTGCACAAAACTAATCAAATTATCCTGAAAACTGTCTCTGTAACCTGAGCGTTTCAGGCTTTACACCTTGCAAGAGGTCTACTTTCATTGCCGACTGCTCCTCCTGACGATCGAAGTCCAAATGAGAGGACGACCTGAGCGTTTCACGCTTTATACTTGGTTAGTTCTTACTGATGGTGGTAAGAGAACCTCACTTCGGCATTGAGTTCCGTCTGTAGCAATAAAAGAAATGAACAGTTCAGTAGATTATGATATATGCCCGACTACCCCAAAACCGTTGTCCGGATGCGAAAAAAATTGCACAAAACTAATCAAATTATCCTGAAAACTGTCTCTGTAACCTGAGCGTTTCAGGCTTTACACCTTGCAAGAGGTCTACTTTCATTGCCGACTGCTCCTCCTGACGATCGAAGTCCAAATGAGAGGACGACCTGAGCGTTTCACGCTTTATACTTGGTTAGTTCTTACTGATGGTGGTAAGAGAACCTCACTTCGGCATTGAGTTCCGTCTGTAGCAATAAAAGAAATGAACAGTTCAGTAGATTATGATATATGCCCGACTACCCCAAAACCGTTGTCCGGATGCGAAAAAGGCAAGCAAGCGTGATGAATTTTCCTCATTATTTCCAAAAGTTTTAGAAAACTTTGTTTTTCAATTATTTTACGCTGTTGAAAATTTAATCACAAATTCCTGATCATATTTCCGATAGCTTGTAGAAAAAAATTTGTTGTTGGGTTAAGTACATCAAAAGATATTCGTGATAAAGTTCTGCCCATTCTTATACAGAATAAATTTTGAAAAGGCGCCCCATAGTAAAGTAAGTCGTATTCACGACAAAAGGAAATGGGGATACAAGCTTATGCGATGGAGCCGCATACACTAGGGCAAGGAACCGAGGCGGCACTAAGCCGCCGAGGTTTCCGCCAGCCCAAGTCGGCCGTCGACCCGCCGTCGGAAGCGGCGGCCTCTTGCATACGAACCTGTGATTCACTCGTTTGCCCGGTTTACTTAAACATAGTTTGTTTGCCTTTTTTTAGGTCCGATCGAGCGGTAGCGTCTTTTAGATTCCGCCATCTATTGAGTCAACTTTTCAAAGGATATAAGGTTCGAGGTTCTTTAGATCACTTAAGTGCATATTCCACAAATTTATTTCAAATAATGGTTTACTTCACTTTCCATTGCTCTGAGCTTTTTTATGATTGCCGAGAACATAATTTTTCGTCACATTTTATGATTTGAAAAGCTATTGGGACGTGCTCTTGTGATACAAAAACTAATGCTTCTACTTTCTTGAATGTCATATAAACAGCTTTGTTCTCTATGTACAATGAGCAAAATCCAGTTCACTGTACTCTTTTGAAAAAAAATTGTGTGAGATGAAAAAACAATATTTTTGATGCGAATCCGGAAATACTTTTGACAAACTATTGATTGTTGCCTTTTCAAAATCTGTGAGTGTTGTATTAAGAGTAACATTGACAGATTTTGCGATTTTCGATAACTCACTGAGGGCACCTGTATAGGTTCGCTCGGTTTTGCTAGGTAAAAAGAAGTTGACCAGCGAAATGAATCGTCTTGTCTCACCTGCTAGTCGACGAATATTTTCACAGGTCGAAAACAACAGTATTCGGCCATGTTCGCTATGCTAATTCTTTAAAAGAAATGGGATTCCATCTAAGGTTTTTGTGAATTCTTCCTAAAGTTCATCGATATCTTCGGGCTTTTTGACATATGCGCTTCTGTGTCAGTTTAGAAACCATGGTTTGAGCCTGATAAAGTAATAAATAGGAAACATACAGCACGATTGAACTATTAGTATAATTCGTGTTAATTTGTTATGTTATGGTTAGCTCAAATGTATCTTTTGAATCGAACGGATCATTATATATCACGCATAGTAATATTTCGGAATATCTTAAAATCTTGTTTAATAGTAATATTTCGGAATATCTTAAAATCTTTGTTTATAGATTTACTAGTGTCAGTGACTAGTACATTTCACAACGTCAGTGATTGCCTTAGCTTCGAATGACCAATGAACATCATGTTAGAAAAAACGGGGAACGGGTATAGCGTGATGGATAAGTCGATGCCTTTCAAGCAGCCCACCTAGGTTCGATTCCCAACCCCGCACATAGGGTCAGAAAACTTTTCTGGTCCGAAGAGGTGAATGACCACAATGGTAAAACCTCTATAATGGAAACAAAAAAAAAATGTTAGAAAAACGGTACGCAGACGACTTTTGTGCACAATTTCTTTTTTCGCAAATTATATACCTGTATATACCTGTTTATATAAGTAGTAAATGAATCCATCGGATGACAGTCTCGGTTTACCTTTATTTGTTAATAATATTTTATAAGTTTCCGAACTGTCATTTCAACGCAGCACGAAAAATGAATAATTCCAAAATAGTTTTCCTACAGCGATGTATGCTTTAGAAATTAAAGATTGACACTGTTCAATTCTAGAAATAATTATGGAGTCCAGGTACGTAAAGTGATAGTGATTACCAACAACAATTTTAAATTTGGGAATAAATACTTCATCATTTTGCTACTATATTCCATTATCGACTTTTAGAGCTGCCTACTTTGGCTCGGCTTAACCCTGGCGATCAATTTGGTCTAACAGTTGATATGCAGTGGATATATCCCATTCAACACAGCCAGAAATCACCTTTACCCTTATATTCGACTTTTTGTCCCTTTAGACTTTATGATGTATTCGACCTTATGATTATTCGACTATTTGTTAAATTGACGTTTTTTTATTTCGACTGTTTGTCGTATTCGACCATTTGACGCATTCGGGCTTTTGTTCTTCCGACCTTTTGGTGTTTCGACATCTTGTTCATCGACGTTTTGTCATTCAACCTTCTGTCATTCGACATTTTAGTATATATTCCAAATAAAATGGCTTTATTTGCTACAGCTTTTTGCCTTTCTCTGTAGAAAGGTATTAGAATTGCTGGAAAAACTGACTTTCGAACAAAGCCTCGGAGACCCATAGTGTTATATACCATTCGACTCAGTTCGACGAGATCGGAAAATGTCTGTGTGTGTGAGTATGTATGTGTGTGTGTATGTGTGTGCACTTTTCGAAGACATTAGAACGCGCTCAATTTTCTCAGAGATGATGCCGATTTTAACAAACTTGGGCTCGTTTGAAAGCTACTGTCGGGCCATTGATCAAGTTCGAAGGTCAAATGGCTGTGACTTTTTATTCCAGAGATATGATTGTATAAGTGACGTAACCGACAAAAAGCGTTGTATTTGAACGCGCTCAATTTTCTCAGAGATGGTTGAACCGATTTTAACAAACTCGGGCTCGTTTGAAAGCTACTATCAGGCCATTGATCAAGTTCGAAGATCAAATGGCTGTGACTTTTGGTTCCGGAGATATGATTGTATAAGTGACGTAACCGACAAAAAGCGTTGTATTTGAACGTGCTCAATTTTCTCAGAGATGGCTGAACCGATTTTAACAAACTTGGACTCTTTTGAAAGCTACTGTCGGGCCATTGATCAAGTTCGAAGATCAAATGGCTGTGACTTTTGGTACCAGATATATGATGGTATATGTGACGTAACCGACAAAACACGTTGATTTTTACCGCTCTTATGTATATAAGGGTGCCAAAATTTTGGGATCACCTCCATTTTCGTTAAGCTCTAGTGTTTAAAAGTTCAAGCACCTCTAAAAAAGCCTTCATGCAAAATTTGAGCTAAATCGGACATGCGTAAGGGGTGCTGCCCGGTGTTAAAGGTTTGACAATTTTAGATCTTGAAAAAGCACCATAGGGGTGAGTACATGAAATTTCCAAAATCGAAAATTTTTTTTGATGCCAAAACTCGTAAAACTGCATAAGACATCGAAATTTAGTGTCATTTAAAAAAAAATTTTTTTTTTGAAAAAATCAACTTTCTGGGACTTGGAAAAAGTCCCAAAAAGTCGATTTTTTCAAAAAAAATTTCTTTCGAGATGACACTAAATCTCGACGTTTCATGCAATTCTAAGCCTTTTTGCATCAAATTTTTTTTTTCGATTTCGAAAATTTCATGTATTCCCCCCTATGGTGATTTTTCAAGATATATGAAAATTCCACTAAGTGCACTGAAAGAAAACGCCAGCCGCATTTTGAATGAAACTTCATTTAATGCGGTAAATAACTGAGAATTCCGACTATTGAATGATAGAACAATCTGCATGATCATATGATCAATATTCAGTGAGTTTTACTTCTTATATGTGTGAATACCATTCGTAGATTATATGACTGTCAGTTACGTTTGAAACGTTAGTGAACTGTGTGTTAATCATCATGAATCAGACTGAATGTATGTTACCCATTGTCATTTAATACCTGAGAAGAGTTTATTCCTAATAATGAATTATAGAACAGTTCGAATAATTTTATTATGAGCGAAAAATGATTTTCATACTCATTTCTTCTGATTTTCTTCCATCATTTATAAGGTTGGCATACATATATGGAATTGTATTACAATTGTATGTAAAATTGATAAAATCGAAATGAATTTGTTATATGATATTCCCGTAACAAAAATCTTTCCATTCATGTATTATTTTCATTTTGCAGTGTTTTACAATCGAACACAGAAGAATTTCTTCTTTCGAAATTTGAATGAAACTTTGATGAATGTTGAAGGAAAAATAACATAGCATGATTTTATTACTAATTATCAGTGCGTTTCCTCCAATTGTTAAAATATTTTTGGATAACTTGTCAGAAAAGTCAATGACAGAATGTAAACAAAACGCGTTTTTTAACCGAAGTTATACGTTCAAGGTTTCTATTTAATACGTATTGTGATGGTGATACGAAATCAGTGATTAAGAATGGTGCTCGATGGAAATATTGGAAAACCTGGTGTCAGAGTACTTTGGTGAGTATTAAGTGAAATAAGAGTCTGTAGTAGACTTAGAATTCACGTAATGTAAGGGCAATTTCGGCTTTAGACAAACAATTATTGTGGCCAATTCCATTTTTCTAGGATTGTATATTGCCCCCTGATTTAATAAATTCAAAACATTTTTGAATCCGTATAGCGGATCAATTATATTTTATTTGTATCTACTATCTTAAACAATCAGTTTGATAAGAGGAGACTTGCTCCGACCTCCGACCCTTATGTTTAATAGAAAATCGAGCCAAAGAACTGAATTGAAATGAATGATGACGCTTTTCAAAGAAAAAAAACTCAGATTTAATCAGTAGAATGAAAAATGATCAAAATTTGACAAGAAAGTTTTCATTCTACCATGGAGCTACTGCATGCTCTTGGAATGGATCAAATCTGAGTTTTTTTCTTTTTACAATCGTTTTTTTCCAGGATTGCTATGGAGATGGAAACCACCAAATCTCTGTAACTATACTGCAATGCAGAACTTGATCATATGCATACTTTGCTGCAGATTTTTAGTGTACAAGTCAATCATGTTCTTACTATCAATCAATTCTATTGTAAATAAAAATATTATTTTAAATAATCGTGGAAATTTATTTTAAAATCATTACTTTTACAGACAATAAATAACAAAAATAAATCGAAGCGCTCGACGTTTTTACTTTATCCTAATTTAACTTTTCTGGCTGCTTAAATGAATTTATTGCGAAATCGTTTGGAAAGGTTATAACGATTTTCAACAGTAATATAATTTGCATTTGAATGGAAACGGAAAAGTCGTGTATCTCACAGCAAACGATATTTTATATGAAATTGATACTTTCAACTTTAAAGTTTTCTTACATTTTCTTAATATAAACCATTGTATTTTTCATTTGACCAACCAATTCCACAGCGGAAATAAGTGATTCTCAATCGGAACTATTCAGTTAAATACAATTTATTGTATTTTGATGACAAAATATATTTTTCACTGTGCAATATATTTTTCTTATGTTAGTTTCTGCTGCAAAATGGTAAATATATTCAAACTGTACACTTCATTCTTTTCAGAAAAATTGTTGAGCGGAAAAATTAAGCTTTTAATTGTTAACTTAACTTTTACTTAACAACCTACACACTTCATTGTAAAAAGTTTGTGTACAATCCATTGAATACCCTGACGAAAATTAGTACGATAACTCAACCGACTCCAGCATAGTTTATACAGAATATTGAAATGTCTACTTATGTTCAATGAATATGTAAAAATAAATCTTATGGTTTCTCTGCAACATTGACCCAGGTGTCTAAGTGGTATATGTGAAAACCTTGCTCTCGGCATTTTAAAACTAAAGTAGAGTGCCTTATTAAATATATTATTATAACTACCATGAAGTGGGAAGGGAAGTTTCTTGAGACATTATCAACTATTCAACCAATTGTCTTACAGTTATTTTAGTCAAGGACAAGAAGCCAGAAGAAACTATCTTTGATCCGCATACATACGACCAATGTTGCGATATGTTTTACAGTTCGGAATTTATTTCAAAGAAAAATAGCACGCTTGGTAATTTCTGGTGTAATCAGTGTAAGTGGATTTACAAAAATTCGGCAATAAATCATTCGATTATTATGAACCGTTTTATCAACAACAAAAATACGACCAACTTTAAAAAGCAGATCAAAACTTGAAAAAACTGTCGTCGTAATGGTTAGAAGCAAAGCCTTCCAGATGAATCGGGTGATAGTGCTGATCGGTTAAAAATATATTGATTATAATTATAATAACACGTATGCAAAAATAAACCAAATTTAAAATTTGAACAAATATGTTTTTATTTTTGATTTTTCTTCAGTGTTATTTGTATTTTCTTCTTTCAATGTTATTGTTTTTATTAATTCAGTGAAAATGTTTAAAAAAAATCTAAATCCATTAAAGGAAAACAAATTGCAGCTTCAACCAATTCTATTCATTAAATTAACTTTTTTATGACTTTGTTACTATTTCAATAAAATAAATTGAAATTGCCCAAACTTAATTATTCGTACAATATTTCATAGTTTTATTAGGCATCCTGCGGATCCAGCCCAAAACACTCTTGCGAAAAATCTTATCAATTTTTGTAAACTATAGTATACGCCAAAATCCGTTCCAACATCTTGGTTGACGAAAGTGTGTGGGACATTCGTCGTCATATTTTTCTTATCAAATCTGATCATCTCCACCTCTGTTAGGAGCTCTTACATATCAGTTAATGTTAGGAGCTCTTACATATCAGTTAATCGATTTTGAACAATATCAATATACTGTGATACCTTTTTGACACTTTGACCAGTTCTTATTCATACTCATTGAGCTCCAACGCAATTGTAAAAAAATTCAACTGTCATAGAAATGTTTAAAAATAGAAGTGGAGCATAATTAAAACTTTTTTCAATTATAGGTCATTTGCTTTTTAATTTATTTTCATTTCCAGCTGTATAATTCCAATAATAATTCATTTTAATATCATCCGCATTATGAGGACTCCATAATACATACAACTACATGAAAATCTCCTTAATATCATCCGACGATTGGTGTAGATTAAATTCATTCGGTTTATGGTATGCGATTATATGTACGAACATCATACGCACTACAAAATGAATAGTATTTCCTATATGGCTGCTGTGATGATTAATTTTGAAACAAAAATCATCTACATGTTGGATTCATTCAATGTATAAGTGTATGTGCTTCAAACAAATTTTCAATCTAATAGTACTGTTGTTGTACCGTTGAATTCCACTATATCACGTCATTACACTCTCACAAAGTCACTATTTTCACAGTCACTATTTTTCCGAAAGTGTATTAAACGTTATAATACAGATACGTATTTCGGAATGCTATTTGCATCCTTCTTCAGTGTATAAAACCGATACACTGAAGAAGGATGCAAATAGCATTCCGAAATACGTATCTGTATTATAACGTTTAATACACTTTCGGAAAAATAGTGACTGTGAAAATAGTGACTTTGTGAGAGTGTAATGATGTGATATAGTGGAATTCAACGGTACAACAACAGTACTATTAGTGAGAACATTCTACTAACAGCTCAAACAGAAATTTAGTGAAATTTTCAATGATATTCATACAAATCGATTTGTCTTTGACAGAGGGGAAATTGAATGGACGACTTATAAAATCCATCTGAAAATCGTTATGGGGATCGGATGAAGCAAAAACCATTCAGCTTGTGGACGGTAAATTCTTTCAGTGAGGACTGAGAAGGCTTTTTGCCTTTCTCTATAGAAAGGTATTAGAATTGCTGGAAAAACCGACTTTCGAACGGAGCCTCGGAGACCCATAGTGTTATATACCATTCGACTCAGTTCGACGAGATAGGAAAATGTCTGTGTGATTGTGTATGTGTGTGTGTATGTATGTATGTGTGTGTATGTGTGTGCACTTTTTGAAGATATTAGAACGTGCTCAATTTTCTCAGAGATGGCTGAACCGATTTTAACAAACTTGGGTTCGTTTGAAAGCTACTGTCGGGCCATTGATCAAGTTCGAAGATCAAATGGCTGTGACTTTTGGTTCCGGAGATATGATTGTATAAGTGACGTAACCGACAAAAAGCGTTGTATTTGAACGCGCTCAATTTTCTCAGAGATGGCTGAACCAATTTTAACAAACTTGGACTCGTTTGAAAGCTACTGTCGGGCCATTGATCAAGTTCGAAGATCAAATGGCTGTGACTTTTGGTTCCGGAGATATGATTGTATAAGTGACGTAACCGACAAAACACGTTGTATTTGAACGCGCTCAATTTTCTCAGAGATGGCTGAGCCGATTTTAACAAACTTGGACTCGTTTGAAAGCTACTGTCGGGCCAATGATCAAGTTCGAAGATCAAATGGCTGTGACTTTTGGTTCCGGAGATATGATTGTATAAGTGACGTAACCGACAAAACACGTTGATTTTTACCGCCCTTATATATATAAGGGTGCCAAAATTTTGGGATCCCCTCTATTTTCATTAAGCTCTAGTGCTCAAAAGTTCAAGCACCTCTAAAAAAGCCTTCATGCAAAATTTGAGCTAAATCGGACATGCGTAAGGGGTGCTGCCTGGTGTTAAAGGTTTGACAATTTTCGATCTTGAAAAAGCACCATAGGGGGGAGTACATGAAATTTCCAAAATCGAAAATTTTTTTGGATGACAAAACTCTTAAAACTCCATAAAACATAGAAATTTAATGTCATCTAAAGAAAAATCTATTTTTTGAAAAATTCAACTTTCTGGGACTTTTTTCGAGATGACACTAAATCTGGACGTTTCATGCAATTCTAAGCCTTTTGGCCTCAAAAATTTTTTTTCGATTTCGAAAATTTCATGTACTCCCCCCTATGGTGATTTTTCAAAATATATGAAAATTCCACTAAGTGGACTAAGAAGACTTTTTGCCATTCTCTATAGAAAGGTATTAGAATTGCTGGAAAAACCGACTTTCGAACGGAGCCTCGGAGACCCATAGTATTATATACCATTCGACTCAGTTCGACGAGATCAGAAAATGTCTGTGTGTGTATGTGTGTGTGTATGTATGTATGTGTGTGTATGTGTGTGCACTTTTTGAAGATATTGGAACGCGCTCAATTTTCTCAGAGATGGCTGAACCAATTTTAACAAACTTGGGCTCGTTTGAAAGCTACTGTCGGGCCATTGATCAAGTTCGAAGATCAAATAGCTGTGACTTTTGGTTCCGAAGATATGATTGTATAAGTGACGTAACCGACAAAAAGCGTTGTATTTGAACGCGCTCAATTTTCTCAGATATAACTGAACCGATTTTAACAAACTTGGACTCGTTTGAAAACTACTGTTGGGCCATTGATCGAGTTCAAAGATCAAATGGCTGTGGCTTTTGGTTCCGGAGATATGATTGTATAAGTGACGTAACCGACAAAAAGCGTTGTATTTGAACGCGCTCAATTTTCTCAGAGATGGCTGAGCCGATTTTAACAAACTTGGACTCGTTTGAAAGCTACTGTCGGGCCAATGATCAAGTTCGAAGATCAAATGGCTGTGACTTTTGGTTCCGGAGATATGATTGTATAAGTGACGTAACCGACAAAACACGTTGATTTTTACCGCCCTTATATATATAAGGGTGCCAAAATTTTGGGATCATCTCTATTTTCATTAAGCTCTAGTGCTCAAAAGTTCAAGCACCTCTAAAAAAGCCTTCATGCAAAATTTGAGCTAAATCGGACATGCGTAAGGGGTGCTGCCTGGTGTTAAAGGTTTGACAATTTTTGATCTTGAAAAAGCACCATAGGGGGGAGTACATGAAATTTCCAAAATCGAAATTTTTTTTTGATGCCAAAACTCTTAAAACTGTATAAAACATCGAAATTTAGTGTCATCTCAAAAAAAAACATTTTCAAAATATCAACTTTCTGGGACTTAGAAAAATTTTGATATAGTCCCAAAAAGTCGATAAGTTCAGAAAAATTTTTTATCGAGATGACACTAAATCTCGACGTTTCATGTAATTCTAAGCCTTTTGGCATCAAATTTTTTTTTTTCGATTTCGGTGGTGATTTTTCAAGATATATGAAAATGGACTGAGAAGGGTTTTTGCTTTCTCTATAGAAAGGTATTAGAATTGCTGGAAAAACTGACTTTCGAACGGAGCCTCGGAGACCCATAGTGTTATATACCATTCGACTTAGTTCGTCGAGATCGGAAAATGTCTGTGTGTGTGTGTGTGTGTGTATGTGTGTGTGTATGTATGTGCACTTTTCGAAGATATTTGAACGCGCTCAATTTTCTCAGAGATGGCTGAACCGATTTGAACAAACTTGGGCTCGTTTGAAAGCTACTGTCGGGCCATTGATCAAGTTCGAAGATCAAATGGCTGTGACTTTTGGTTCCGGAGATATGATTGTATAAGTGACGTAACCGACAAAAAGCGTTGTATTTGAACGCGCTCAATTTTCTCAGAGATGGCTGAACCGATTTTAACAAACTTGGGCTCGTTTGAAAGCTACTGTCGGGCCATTGATCAAGTTCAAAGATCAAATGGCTGTGACTTTTGGTTCCGGAAATATGATTGTATAAGTGACGTAACCGACAAAAAGCGTTGTAAATTTATTTTTTAAGAGATGACACTAAATCTCGACGTTTCATGCAATTCTAAGCCTTTTGGCATCAAAATTTTTTTTTCGATTTCGAAAATTTCATGTACTCCCCCTATGGTGATTTTTCAAGATATATGAAAATTCCACTAAGTGGACTAAGAAGGCTTTTTGCCTTTCTCTATAGAAAGGTATTAGAATTGATGGAAAAACCGATTTTCGAACGGAGCCTCGGAGACCCATAGTGTTATATACCATTCGACTCAGCTCGACGAGATCGGAAAATGTCTGTGTGTGTGTATGTATGTGTGTGTGTATGTGTGTGTATGTATGTGCACTTTTCGAAGATATTTGAACGCGCTCAATTTTCTCAGAGATGGCTGAACCGATTTTAACAAGCTTGGGCTCGTTTGAAAGCTACTGTCGGGCCATTGATCAAGTTCGAAGATCAAATGGCTGTGACTTTTGGTTCCGGAGATATGATTGTATAAGTGACGTAACCGACAAAAAGCGTTGTATTTGAACGCGCTCAATTTTCTCAGAGATGGCTGATCCGATTTTAACAAACTTGGGCTCGTTTGAAAGCTACTATCGGGCCGTTGATCAAGTTCGAAGATGAAATGGTTGTGACTTTTGGTTCCAGATATATGATGGTATAAGTGACGTTACCGACAAAACACGCTGATTTTTACCGCTCTTATATATATAAGGGTGCCAAAATTTTGGGATCAACTCTATTTTCGTAAAGTTCTAGTGCTCAAAAGTTTAAGCACCTCGAAAAAAGCCTTCATGCAAAATTTGACCTAAATCGGACATGCTTAAGGGGTGCTGCCCGGTGGTAAAGGTTTGGCAATTTTCGTTCTTGAAAAAGCACCATAGGGGGGAGTACATGAAATTTCCAAAATCGAAAATTTTTTTTGATGCCAAAACTCTTAAAACTGCATAAAACAACAAAATTTAGTGATATCTCAAAAAAAAAATTTTTTTGAAAAAATCAACTTTCTGGGACTTTTTCATATTTTTTCTAAGTCCCAAAAAGTCGACTTTTTCAAAAAAATTTTTTTTCGAGATGACACTAAATCTCGACGTTTCATGCAGTTCTAAGCCTTTTGGCATCAAAAATTTTTTTTCGATTTCAAAAATTTCATGTACTCCCCCCTATGGTGATTTTTCAAGATATATGAAAACATCACTAAGTGGACTAAGAAGGCTTTTTGCCTTTCTCTATAGAAAGGTATTAGAATTGCTGGAAAAACCGACTTTTGAACGGAGCCTCGGAGACCCATAGTGTTATATACCATTCGACTCAGTTCGTCGAGATCGGAAAATGTCTGTGTGTATATATGTGTGTGTGTGTGTATGTGTGTGCACTTTTCGAAGATATTTGAACGCGCTCAATTTTCTCAGAGATGGCTGAACCGATTTGAACAAACTCGGGCTCGTTTGAAAGCTACTGTCGGGCCATTGATCAAGTTCGAAGATCAAATGGCTGTGACTTTTGGTTCCGGAGTGGTTGGCTGTACCGATTTTAACAAACTTGGGCTCGTTTGAAAGCTACTATTGTACCATTGATCAAGTTCGAAGATCAAATGGCTGTGACTTTTGGTTCCGGAGATATGATTGTATAAGTGACGTAACCGACAAAAAGCGTTGTATTTGAACGCGCTCAATTTTCTCAGAGATGGCTGAGCCGATTTTAACAAGCTTAGACTCGTTTGAAAGCTACCGTCGGGCCAATGATCAAGTTCGAAGATCAAATGGTTGTGACTTTTGGTTCCAGATATATGATGGTATAAGTGACGTTACCGACAAAACACGCTGATTTTTACCGCTCTTATATATATAAGGGTGCCAAAATTTTAGGATCACCTCTATTTTCGTTAAGTTCTAGTGCTCAAAAGTTTAAGCACCTCGAAAAAAGCCTTCATGCAAAATTTGACCTAAATCGGACATGCGTAAGGGGTGCTGCCCGGTGGTAAAGGTTTGACAATTTTCGACCTTGAAAAAGCACCATAGGGGGGAGTACATGAAATTTCCAAAATCGAATTTTTTTTTGATGCCGAAACTCTTAAAACTGCATGAAACATCGAAATTTAGTGTTATCCCGAAAAAAATTTTTTTTGAAAAAATCAACTTTCTGGGACTTTTTCATATTTTTTCTAAGTCCCAAAAAGTCGACTTTTTCAAAAAAATTTTTTTTCGAGATGACACTAAATCTCGACGTTTCATGCAATTCTAAGCCTTTTGGCATCAAAAATTTTTTTTCGATTTCGAAAATTTCATGTACTCCCCCCTATGGTGATTTTTCAAGATATATGAAAACATCACTAAGTGGACTAAGAAGGCTTTTTGCCTTTCTCTATAGAAAGGTATTAGAATTGCTGGAAAAACCGACTTTCGAACGGAGCCTCGGAGACCCATAGTGTTATATACCATTCGACTCAGTTCGACGAGATCGGAAAATGTCTGTGTGTATGTGTGTGTGTGTGTGTGTGTGTGTGTGTGTGTGTGTGTGTGTGTGTGTGTGTGTATGTGTGTGTGCACTTTTAGAAGATATTTGAACGCGCTCAATTTTCTCAGAGATGGCTGAACCGATTTTAACAAACTTGGGCTCGTTTGAAAGCTACTGTCGGGCCATTGATCAAGTTCGAAGATCAAATGGCTGTGACTTTTGGTTTCGGAGATATGATTGTATAAGTGACGTAACCGACAAAAGGCGTTGAATTTGAACGCGCTCAATTTTCTCAGAGATGGCTGAACCGATTTTAACAAACTTGGGCTCGTTTGAAAGATACTATCGCGCCATTGATCAAGTTCGAAGATCAAATGGCTGTGACTTTTGGTTCCGGAGATATGATTGTATAAGTGACGTAATCGACAAAAAGCGTTGTATTTGAACGCGCACAATTTTCTCAGAGATAACTGAACCGATTTTAACAAACTTGGGCTCGTTTGAAAGCTACTGTCGGGCCATTGATCAAGTTCGAAGATCAAATGGTTGTGACTTTTGGTTCCAGATATATGATGGTATAAGTGACGTAACCGACAAAACACATTGATTTTTACCGCTCTTATATATATATATATATATATATATATATATATATATATATATATATATATATATATATATATATATATATATATATATATATATATATATATATATATATATATATATATATATATATATATATATATATATATATATATATATATGGGTGCCAAAATTGTGGGATCACCTCTATTTTCGTTAAGTTCTAGTTGCTTCTAGTTTAAGCACCTCGAAAAAAGCCTTCATGCAAAATTTAACTTAAATCGGACATGCGTAAGGGTAAAGGTTTGACAATTTTCGATCTTGAAAAAGTACCATAGGGGGGAGTACATCAAATTTCCAAAATCGAAAATTTTTTTTGATGCCGAAACTCTTAAAACTGCATAAAATATCGAAATTTAGTGTCCCCTAAAAAAAAATCAACTTTCTGGGAAAACTTTTCATTTTTTTTTTCTAAGTCCCAAAAAGTCGACTTTTTCAAAAAAAATTTTTTTCGAGATGACACTAAATCTCGACGTTCCATGCAATTTAAAGCATTTTGGCATCAAAAATTTTTTTTCGATTTCGAAAATTTCATGTACTCCCCGCTGTGGTGATTTTTCAAGATATATGTAAATTCCACTGAGTGGACTAAGAAGGCTTTTTTTAGATTAGCATCACTGTTCTCATACAAATAGGCAACGCAAATGTCAAGCACTAGTTTGGAAAAATGATGCTGACTGTGTGACATAAACACTGAAGCAAGCTTTTGTGAACTACTCGAATCAATCTGAGCCTATTGGTGTCAAAATTAGTATTCGAAATTATTTAATAAAAGTATGAAATATATTTTCATGAGACTATTATGAAAGAAGAGAAAGGCATTATCACACCACTAGGTGGATTAAGAAGGGTTCTTATACGATAGATTCAGTGATGAAATATGGATGAGTTTGTTTTGTTTCGCTGCAAACTCTCATATTATTTAATTAGAGCGAAACCAGTATCGTTGCTTGCATATTGCCTTAGTCTGCATGCATTCGCCACAAACAATGAGTTTCTAAGTCCTGGCGGGAGATCTTCTATTGAAGAATCGTTTTCGGGAGCTTTCGTCTTGCCAACATACATCCGTTTCAAAAAGCACGTCGATGAAATAGCGAAAGCATCTAAAAAATTAGAGAAAGGACTACCACATCATTTCAAGTCAAAAATAGCTGAACATGCCTTTTTTGAAGATCATGAACTCACTACCAACGACATAAAAATCATAAGACAGATTTCCAACTCATGGAAATTAGACACAGCCGAAAGTTTAGAAATCTTCAAAAATAACTCCATTTCTTTATTGAATCGTGACCAAGGAAATAAGCCCTCCTGGCTATTCAAGTTATTACCGACACATAAGATACAAATAGATTTAGGTAATACTTAATCTCTTAATATCCCACTTCTTCAGTTTGTTGCCCTCCGCTGACAATCAAACTACCGTCCTACCCGTTTGTTACTACCTGTTTCTTCCCGCTTTTACCCGGTGACAATAAGACATTTCGTATAAAAGGAGCAGATAAACAGCATTCAAATAAACTTATAAAACCGATACACTGAAGAAGGATGTAAATAACATTCCGAAATACGCGTATCTGTATTGTAACGTTTGTTATGCTTAATTAAAGTATAGTGACTTTGTGAAAGTGTAATAACGTTACAGTGAAATAGTGGAATTAAATTGTACATAAATAGTGCAACTGTTGAATAGAAACCGAAAATGAAACTGCTCAAATGAACTTATTGTAGAATCAATTAAATAAAGCGATGTGGAACACAATAATTTTAGGTTTTTGATTTGGTTTCACAACCAGTAATATGAATGATTTTCACTTTTGTTACAAAAACTCTTAAAATCATTTGTCAAACATATCTGACACGATTAACCGTTCTGTACCAATTGTGAAACATGCCAATTTTAACAAGTTTTAATTGCGCTACTTGGGGAGGTGCTGAACTCGTTCATCCAATTGTCCTTGATTGAGGTCATCCTGCAATATCCTCGAATATGAAGAAAAATGTGTCTCGTGTGAATCGAACGGTGCACAAAATAAATCCACAAACGGTCCAGCTGCTGATGTGCATACCACTTTAGTCAAAAGGTCCCGGGATTGATCCAAAGATGACGTTTGAAATGTCAAACTAAATTAATTTTTCGAAAGTACCAAACTTAAGATGACAGGTGTCAAGCTTTCACGTCATTCAGACAACAAATACTAAGCCTACCGACATACAAGTGACGAAACTTAATCATTTGTGAAAACATGAAAATAACGATTTCCCTTTATTGACAAAACATTGCTTTTTAAGGGGTAAAACCGCGCAAGCCCAACAAGTTTGAGAAGTGTTATCCGTACTCGAAATAAAAACAAAGATTCGTGGTATTCTGATTTTAAACGTTGCCAAATGAGACAGTCATCCAAAAAAGATAAAGCAAGTTTTGACAATCGTAATGGATGAACGCAATATCAAAGTTCGTGATATAAGATGTGTTGAGATGGTGCATATCAACTGGAAGTGCTGTTACGATCTTGCGCAAAAATCTGGGCATTAAAAAGGTCTTTTACAAATGAGTGCCTCGTACGCTCACAATCGAACACAAGCAACGATCCAAAGAGCGGTATTGTTCATTTGCATTAAAAAGTATTTCTTGCGTTTGTATGAAGAAGTGGACGAAACTTAGTCACATCAACATTCGAACAGAAAAAGCCGTGCGAAAACGCAACTGGTAGCTGGAACAATCATGGCGTCAGTATTTAGATGCTCGATGTACATTTAACATCGGCTATTTTGAAAAGGAAAGTACCATCGAAAGTGATTATTACAATGAGTTATTGATGCGTTTGAAGACAATGCACCGTGCCACAAATCAATGAAAACAACTGCCAAATTTACCGAATTGGGCTTCGATCTGTTTCATTACCCACCATATTCTCAAGAACCTAGCCCCCAGCGCCTATGCTGATGTCAAAAAGATACCCCAGGGAAAACTATTTGGCTCGAATTAGAGAGTCATCACCACAAAGCGAGCAGAAATCTTATAGAAACCGCGAAATTATGTATACGAAACTGTCGTATCTGTGACAATGGTTTGAGAAACTGGGAAAATTAGAAATAGTTCGTTACTAATTGAAGTTTCGATCATTAATTATCTAATGTCGTTTTCGCTTGAGAAAACTGAAACTGCCCCAAGGTAGTTTCATCAAACAAACATTTTTCACGAAACTTTGTTGACTTCGCACTTAGCAACGGGAGTTTGAGCAAACCTGATATGACAACCAGGTTCGAAACTGACTCGATTTTCAGTTCAACAACGTTAAAACTAGGTTCAAAACTAGCTTTAAATAAACGGTTTGACAGCAGTTAGGGTGAAACTGGGTTAGGTTTGGTATCAATCGAAAACGACATAAAATATGTGGTATGATATCGAATATCAGTCAAAGATGTAGATGTTCAAAACCTAACCGCTGTTTGTACGGTCTTATTTTCTGTATTTTGAATTTGCCCAAATATAGAAAACAAAAACGTAATCCTACGTCAAAAAATTTTTAATTTATGTGAAGATATAGAACGGAAACGTGAGGTGTGAAGGTTCATTTGAGTAAGCAGAAATCTTTAAGTAACTTAACTTTTACTTTCAACCAGAAGAGTAGAAAGTGCCAACTTCTGGTAACTTTACCGGTTCGGATAGTAAATGGTAAAATATCTTTATCGGTACCTTCCGGCATACCAGAGATTCGAATTATTTGCATTGATGAGTTGCTTAAGCTCGACTGTTATGGTAGAAGGTAAAAGATAAGTTACTTAAAGTTTTCTGCTTGCTCAAGTGACCCTTGTCACGTCTCACCTCTCTGTTGTATATCTTCACATCCATCCTTTATTATTCTTAGCTACATATATTCGAATTATGAATAATACTAATATAACCATTGTTTATCGATCGAAATTGCAAGTGGGTAATCACCCACCTTTTGATATTTTCGGGTGGGTAGTACTACCCAACATACCCACCTCTTTCACCAGCCCTGGAACCGACATATAGATCTAATTAGTGGTCGGAAAAGATGGCATAAGAAGGATGTAACGAGAAGAAGAGGATAAACGAACGGATATTGAATAAACGGAACATATTAGAAAAAGGTTCATTACATCTATAATTGGTTCTAAAATGGGGAAGTCGTAAAATTGAATGAGAACGAAGACTACATATAAGCAATGAAGACAGCCTCGCAAATGTTCCTACCAACAGACAGCGGATCTCGCTCAATAAACTTACAACGATCTTTGTAACTAAGAAAGTTGAATGGGTCACTCCATGGTAGAGTGCGTAGTGCAAATCTAATAAATTTGCGTTAAACAGCTTCGACATGATCAATGTAAATTCGATCACAATTGTTATTTGATGATAAATTTTATCAAATACCACTGAAAAATCTTGGCAGACAGCATCAACCTGGAGATTTGATTGTAAAGATCGTATGATAAAAGATGTATAAAATACAAGGTTAGTAGATATTGATCTCTTAGGCATAAAAGGCGGATGGGTAATGTCAGAGACATAACTGGATGCCGTGAATACGAAAAAACTGACACGCTCCCATCACTTTTCCGAATATCAGTTAGTTGATTGATTGTATGAATTGTGCAAACTTTCTCCTTTTTCACTAATAGAGTTTGAAGCGATGCATCTACATTGAAGTACAGATTAGTTACAATAAACAGCTACTATTCTACAACTATATATTCCAAACTTGAAACAATTCCTTTTTAATTTTCTGTAGTTTGTTTTTATTGAAGCTATGAAGTTCGAAGATATCAGATTCTTCTCGAAATTTCAGTACGAGACATTTGCAATGGCCTGGTCTGAAATGCAAGAGTAATTTTAATACTAATAATGATGATAATAATAATAATAATAATAATAATAATAATACAGAAATATATATATATACATATATATATATATATATATATATATATATATATATATATATATATATATATATATATATATATATATATATATATATATATATATATATATATATATATATATATATATATATATATATATATAAATAATATACAGATTAATCTGTATATATGGCAGCTCAATAGTGTTCCATTGAAAAACTTCAATGTTGTTGCAATACACGTTTCAGCTGGAAATTTTCGATTCTATTGGTTGTTAGATTATATAAATCCTTCTACGGATCACTGAGCTATGAGCTTTCAAAATACGAGAAAGGCAAACGCGCCTTATGAATTATCCTCTTTGACTTTCGTTTATACCAAACATTTCAGAAAAGTTTAAATTTGAACTATTTGAGATTATGTCACAAAACTGAAAATTTTATCATAAAATTGTGATCATATTTCCGATGGCATGTCGCAAAAATTATGTTAGTTCATTAGATACAACAGGAGACATTCACGATCAAAAACTTATCACTCTCTCAAAGGGTAAATTTTGAAAAGGCGCCCCATAGTAAAGTAAGTCGTATTCACGACAAAACCGTGTTGAGTTTCAATGAGTTACGAAATCGAGAATAACTATTTCAAATAACTTGGAGACAGCACATAGTGAAGTTACACTACGGTAGCTAGTAATATCAGATTTGTTACTTTGCCCAAAAATCGCCAAAATACATGACTTCTTTCAAGTGTCTGGGAGAGTCCCCGCATTAAGGGAACCGTTGAATAATATAGTCAGTGATGACAGAAATGAATTCAAGCATTTTTAGGACTATCGAAGCTTTTCAATTTCGAGTACGCCGTGACTATCATGATCGAGGTAATAGAAGGATGTGGTACAACAGGAGAACGGAGAGGGACGTTGACGATTGCCTCTGATACTCAGTCGCTACTAAGAACTTCATTGGAAAAAACGTTCCTTCGAAATAGATAGCAGGTTTCAAGTATGGTTGATGACTGAACTTCACCAAGCGACATATGAGTTAGCATACCTATTTGCATGCGTTGTTCGTTTACGTGTTGCCAAAAACTTATTGGGTTATTTCTTAAGTTTTGTTGAGCACGATTTAAGTGAGTATGATGTAATAATCTGTTTAGTCGCTCATATCGATTGCGAAGAAATATGTATTGAGATCTCAAATGGAGAGTGAGTGGTTTGGTGAGCTTTTTCGAGCCTTAGAGTTTTATTAGACCAGAGACGATAAACTTGTTTACGATAATTTTTCTGGGAAAAAACAAATCAACAGTTATATTTGTCCATAGTGTAGCACTCTGTTGCCATCACACTCAGATAATAGAGCTTCCCAGTTTAAAGAGAACAGAAACTGATTCACTGCGTTGAAGTTAGCTTTTTGTGTAATCGTAGTAGGTAGTTTCAGCAATAATTTTATAAACTTTGCATACTGTTGAACTATTTTGCAGTGGAGGATGGTGGCAGCATGATTCAACAAGAACCGATAGAATTTATCAGCCCACAACCTGACAGACAGTGTCCGCCCGTCTACTTGGGTGTGGTTCACTTCAAGCTGGTTGTGATCCTACTAAAACCTGACCATTGATATGCACTAGACCATAAAGCACATCGTCTTTCTCCACCATCTGGTGCTGCTCTGTATCAGTCCCGTTAAGGTTTCAGATACGTTAAGTTAGGGATAGTGGAGATAAGTAGGAAAATATAGCATTTAGAAGTTTAATAACTACTACTAACTACTATGTTTATAGTTGAAAAAATGTAAAGAAAAATTTGATGCAATAAAACGAACAATCCTATTAATTAAAGGGTATTGATATTCCGTGTTTTCGGTTTCCTATGTGGATATGATAACGCTAGTTCCATTGGACATTTTCTGTTTTGTTATTGTAAAATTATGTGTAGTAAAATTTCATGTTTTACTTACGTTTTGTTTTGCTTTGCTATCTTCTAATGTTGCGGTTCTGCGATCCCCTTGTGAAAAGAACTCATGCGCTGTCCAGCTGATCACCCTCTGTACTCCTGAGATGATCCGTTTCCGAATCTGTTTTGATATCGTAGAAGCCTTCGATTGCTCTTCCACCGAGTATCTCTCAAAGTCGCTCTCGTAGTCTTTATTGTTCGGTTCCTCTGCGATTCGTGTCAACATATGTTCCGCTAGCGCACTGAATCGTTCTTTGCTGCTCGCAACTTCTCTGAGATACTCCGGAGAGACACATACATAATGTGTCTTGCTCCACTCATGTTTTCCAGTTGTGGCAAGGACGACCGTGCTTGAGAGAGGCCGATAACCATTTCACCTTCGTTCATACGCTGGATATGACCCCGATATTGTATTGCTATCCGTATTTTTCTAATCACTATGCGTCCCTCGACAACCGCCTTTACATCCAGTGTATTGAAGTTACTGTCATCATTGTTCAGTGGTTTCTAACTAGTTACTGTATATAAACCTGTGACAATTCTCCTCTCCATGTCACTTAGTCGGTCCCTGTTTTGTTTGGCTAATGCGCAAAATTAAGGGCGTATGTCACAATTGGAGTAATTACCGCTTGGTACATTCTCCTCGCTGTTTCTCATTTCAATGTGAAATCTCTTACAAACGGGACGATCGCAGAGCCTTATTTATCCTATCCGAGACTGTTTCATGTTTAGTCCCAGTCCGAATTCACTCAGGCATGGGCCTATCAGAGCTAGCACTCTCGACATTTGCGCTTGGTCAGTGAGACCATGTTGTCACGGAGACATGGGAGCTTTATTTCACCCTTCTGTGTCCGATTTTCCCTGTAGACTGCTGAGAGCTTGGTCTAGTAGAAAAACAAATATGTTTGGAGATAGAGGGCACCTTTGCTTGATTCCGCGTATTTTGTTATACTTGCTGGTACTTTGTCCGAACCACTGGAGGGATGTTCGCTCAGTTCAGCAGGCTGCAACAAGTCTGTTGATTAGGCACATTTCTTAGTGAGAGCCTCCGGGACTACCGAAAGGTCAATAGTTTCGAACGCCTTACGAAGATCCAGTGACATTACGACTATCCTGTCGCCAACCATCGTCAAGAAGTTGTAGTAAAACAAAGATCTGGTCCTTCGCGCTTCTGTTGTGGTGGAAGGCGAGTTGGTAATTTGGTACCTCGCCTTAGTGTACTGATTTGCGCTACATCGGAAAGAGATGGTCCTGCTCCAAAAGACGGTCCTTCCTGCTCTGGCAGCATTGTGACCTCCGAATGCAGGTATATTTTACAAGGTCTGACGGTGATGCCTTTTTAGGTATCGAAACGTCAGTCGGATTCGATCCAACACTCTTAAAGTTTTCCAGGTTCCACAAAAACTTGTGTATTTTCCCTTCCTGGTGTTCTTCGTTCTTTGGCTTTTTAGCTCCGCGCTTACTGGTAACGCTCTGACACTGCCTTTTCTCCTCCCAACTTAGAAGAAGCAGGTTGCCGGTTGAAGTTGAACCAAGAGAACGATGAGGTTTTGACGAAGTACGATGCCATTCGCGTCTCTTGCATACCTGCTATAATTATTTCCTGTTCCACTAGTTGGCGATCGACAAGCTGTCTATCCGTTGGGGGCATTCAGCCACGTTCCATGTTCCCATGCTCACGGTGTAATTTAGTTGCAGAGTTGGAGGTGGGGTTTTCCAATGCACAGTGGTCCGGATCCACAATTTAGGGGGACAAAAACATTTGTGGCTTAGCCTTATACTTTAGAGCTATGATGTCTTCGGAACAAATGATCAGTGAAAGATAAGCCATATTTTGAAGCATATGGTATTAGGGTGGTTCTAATTATTAGGGTGATCCAAAAATTATTTTCCGTATCGAATAGAGTAACAACCAACGTGAGTGTACTCCATCTTCCCGATTATGCAGCTGAATTAACAATTTTAATTTTAACACGCTAGAAGACAGCAATACCTTATTTTAATATGTATAGCTAATAAATGTCTTACATGAAAGAGCATTTTTCAATGAAAAAACCCAATGTTTGAACACAATTTAAAAAATTTAAAAAAATATCTCCTCCGCCATTTTTTCTAAAAACATGCTCGAAAGTATTTTCTATCAAATGAAAGAAACCGATTTTTTTTTCGTTTGCTCCAATGTTAGATATAGCAGTTTAAAAATGATCTGTTTTTGAACTAGTTTTGATCATAACTTCGGTCCAGAAAACGCTACCTGAATGCGCCAGTCATGAAAAAATTGGTTTCAATAAACTCTAAAAGATATTCAAAGGCACCAAAATCGAGAAGTGAATATTAAGAAAGCTAGAGCAAAAAATCTGATTTTTTAGGAACACCCTAAGTTGATCTATTAAAATAGCTGTAACACTGAAACCGTTAGAGATACTACAATAGTGTTTTCGGCAAAGTTGCTTGATATAAGTTTTCCTACAATTTTGCCGAAGGATGCAGTCCTCTATCTCAACACATACGGAAAATAATTTTTGGATCACCCTAATAATTAGAACCACCCTAATACCATATGCTTCAAAATATGGCTTATCTTTCACTGATCATTTGTTCCGAAGACATCATAGCTCTAAAGTATAAGGCTAAGCCACAAATGTTTTTGTCCCCCTAAATTGTGGATCCGGACCACTGTGCAATGGCAGCTGGTGGGGAAATAGTAGGTGTACTGCAGGAGGTGCACTGCACTTCTGAAACCCTTGTTTCCTCCGGTCTGCACAATTGTATTCAACATCTAACTAATTGCAACCGTAGCGACATTTTGTGCTTTAAGATTGTCAGTCAGCACCAAGATAGGCCACTGTCGTTTATTTAGTTTAAACTAAATGTTCTGCAAGCTTTTGAGCACTTTTTAACACATCTTCCAACTTCTGGCCAAATGGAGTGACATTAATCTTCATTCTCATTCGGCAAACCGCATCAGGTCTTCTTCATCAAATCGTTCTCCGTACACCGTCGATCTACTCACAATCACCGACACCGTATCAGGCAGTAGCAAAAGACACTGGTTTGAATATCTACTACAAGAATGTTGGTGGAATGAATCGCTCTCTTGTTGACTACTATTTCGCCTGCTCCGATGCTGCTTACAATATTTATGCTTTCACTGAGACCTGGTTGAATGATAATACGTTAACCAAGCAGATTTTCAATAGTCCTACTCCGTGTACCGACAAGACCGTAACAGAAATCACAGTTGCAAAACGAGCGGCGGAGGTATTTTGATTGCCTGTCGGTCCAAATTCAATTCGCACTTGATATTTTTCTCAAATTGTGGCATTAAATGGATTTACGGCTCTGGTAAATATCTGATATCCCAGATGTTACATCTTCTTCCAAAACGCATATTACATCACGACTCCTGGACGATTACAATACTGCCGGGTTCGTTCAGCTGAACGATAACTACAACAGCAACAATCGGCTTCTGGACCTATGTTTTGTCAGTTATGAATTATTGGATAAATGTTCCATAACCGTTGTACCTTCCCCACTAGTTAAAACTTGTCGCCATCACCCTCCCCTTCAAATCACTATACCAGAAGACACGCCCGTCGTTTTCAATACCATTTCCGAAGCGACATACTACGATTTCAAGAATGGAAATTTCGGTGCTATGAATCAGTTTCAGCCGTTGAACTGGAAAAATTTATTTTCTAGCGGCGACTGCAACTCTGCTGCTATGTTATGGTCTCATATAATCTCCCATGGGAAAGTCTGACCTTGAAACGTTGTAAGTGCGCTAAACGGTCTGCATCAAGTAAATTATCTAAATTTGGACAAAATCATTTGTTTACTCAGTTCGCTTCAATTGCGATTTCACTATATCTACCTCAACAACCGCTAACAGTTCAGCTGAAAAGTTCGTATCGTTTAATAGAAACACACATTTTTTTGCCAAAATTCGTTTTTATTATTCAACATAATTGCCATCAGAGGCGATACAGCGATTATAGCGATCTTCCAACTTTTCGATACCATTTTGGAAGTACGATTTGTCCTTTGCCTCAAAATAGGCCTCAGTTTCAGCGATTACCTCTTCATTGCTTCTAAACTTTTTCCCAGCGAGCATTCTCTTGAGGTCTGAGAACAGGAAAAAGTCACTGGGGGCCATATCTGGAGAATACGGTGGATGAGGGAGCAATTCAAAGCCGAATTCGTTCAATTTCAGCATGGTTTTCATCGACTTGTAACACGGTGCATTGTCTTGATGAAACAAAACTTTTTTCTTCTTCAAATGAGGCCGTTTTTTTTTTTAAATTCCGTCCTTCAAACGCTATATAATAGTCACTGTTGATGTTTTTTCCCTTTTCAAGGTAGTCGATGAAAATTATACCATGCGAATCCCAAAATACAGACGCCATAACCTTACCGGCCGATTGTTGAGTCTTTCCACGCTTTGGGTTCGGTTCATCGCGTGCAGTCCACTCAGCTGACTGTCGATTGGACTCCGGAGTGAAGTGATGGAGCCATGTTTCGTTTATTGTTATATATCGACGAAAAAAATCGGTTTTATTTCGATATAACTGCTCCAAACACTGCTCAGAATCATCAATTCGTTGTTGTTTTTGATCGATTGTGAGCTTACGCGGCACCCATTTTGCACAAAGCTTTCTCATATCCAAATATTGGTGAATAATATGTCCAACACGTTCCTTTGATATCTTTAGGGTGTCAGCTATCTCGATCAACTTCACTTTACGGTCATTGAAAATCATTTTGTGGATTTTTTTCACGTTTTCATCGGTAACAGCGCCTTTTGGACGTCCACTGCGTTCATCGTCTTCGGTGCTCATATGACCAGCACGAAATTTTGCAAACCACTTACGAATTGTTGCTTCGCCCGGTGCAGAGTCTGGATAACACTCATCAAGCCATTTTTTGGTATCGGCGGCATTTTATTTCATCAAAAAGTAGTGTTTCATCAACACACAACACCTTTCTTCCATTTTTTTTCACAATAACAAAAGTAGCTTCACTCAAAATGCAATATCTCACAAACTAATAATCAGACAGCTGTCAAACTTATACATGTATCTTTTGAAGGTTGGTACTAACTGAAAATGGTATGGATTTAATTCTAGTGGCGCCCTCTCATAGAAACGATACGAACTTTTCAGCCGATCTTTTATAAACGACTGAACACAATGTAACACGATGCTCACCTCCTTCGAGTACAAAATAATCTGAGAATCAACTTTAAAAGAACCACGTGAACGAACAAAGGAAAGAATGAGGACTACTCGATCAGATGTTTCTTGATGACGTTGAATCATCGGCGATATCTGATATTTGCTACTTATTTCAACGACATTTCAGCAGTGTGTTCTCCAATGAAATTCGATCGAGTAATCAGATCTCCAAAGCTATCATCAATGTTTTTAGACGCTCTCCGATTGTTTCTCACCCCTTTATAACAACTGCTATGATTGAAAAAGCGTGTATTAAGATGCAATCATCTTCCAAAGCTGGACCGGATAGTATTCCTTCATTAGTGTTGGAAAAGTGCTCAAAGAGTCTTCTAATTCCACTGTCGATGTTGTTCAATATTCCTTTTAGGTCAGGAACACTTCCAAATATTTGGAAAAATCATTTGTTTTCCCAGTTTCCAAGAAGGGAAATAAAGCCGATTCATCCAATTATCGTGGTATAGCCGACCTATGTATCGTGTCTAAATTATTTGAAACTATAATTCTGGATTTCATAAAGCACAACAGCAACAACTACATTTCAGAAATTCAGCATGGGTGCATGCCGAAACGATCAACTTCAACAAACTTATTCTGCTACACTTTATTTACAGTTCGATCTCTACAAGCACGCCTACAGGTTGATGCAATCTACACTGATTTCTCTGCAGCCTTTAACAAAATAAACCACCAAATTGCAGTAGCAAAATTCAATAGACTTGGTTTCAGTTAATCGTTGCTAAATTGACTCGAGTCGTAACCAATTGGTCGCGAAATGTCTGTGAAAATCGAAGACTTCATTACAGTGCCTTTCGCTTACAACTCTGGAGTCCCTCAAGGCAGTCAATTAGGACCATTTTTATTTTTACTCTACCTCAATGATCTCAACTTCATATTGAAATGCCACAAACTATCCTTCGCAGACGACTTCAAGCTATTTTATTTAGTTAAATGTCAAGATGACACTATATATTTGCAATCACAGTAAGACTTATTCACAAACTGGTGTCAGGATAATAGAATGGTTTTGAATGCCTCGAAGTGTTCCGTTTTGTCGTTTACTCCTGAACGCTCGCTGATTACCTACGACTATAGCATCCCGCACAATATACTGCAAAGTGAATCTTCCGTGAAAGATTTGGGTATCATTCTTGATTGCAAGATGAACTTCAAAAGTCACTTAGATTATGTGATGTCAAAGGCCTCAAAGCTCTTGGGATTCGTCTTTCGCGTTACCAAGAGCTTTACTACTGTACACTGCCTCAAGGCATAATATTGTGCTCTAGTCCGTTCGACGCTAGGATATGCAGCTGTTGTCTGGGAACCTCACTATCAAATCGACATTGCACGCATCGAAGCTATCCAGCGCCAATTTGTTAGATTCGCTCTGCGCAACATACCTTGGAGGGATCCCACTAATCTTCCTAGCTACAAAGATCGTTGTAAGCTTATTGTCCTGGATCTGCTATCTGTTCGTAGGAATGTCCCAAAAGCCGTTTTTGTTGCTGATTTATTACAATCACGTATCGATTGTCCCGAGCTTCTGCAATTGATTAATCTGGATATTCATCGATGTAATCTACGTTTCTTGAGTTCACCCATTGCACGAACAAATTATGGTTACAAAGAACCATTTTCCAGTATGTGCAGAACATTCAATAGCTGCTAAAATGTTTTCGACTTCAATCTATCTCGAAATATGATCAAACGATTGTTTCATAGTCACTTGTTAGATTAACTTCGGATCAATATTTGTTAGTAAACGTTCGAATTTTTGTTTAACCATCACTAGGTCTTTCCCCCATCACCGTTGGAAACTAATTAGATTTCCTCGCTGATACTAACGCTTTCGCTTCCCCTCTCATTTTCTTCGTCTTCTGTATTTCTATTGAAAACTAATCAGATTAGCTTGCAAATACTAACCCGCTCGCACTTCCTTCTTTTCTCCTTCTTCCACCATCTTCCCGATCACTAATTAGATCTATTTGCCGATTCTAACCCCATTTTATTCTTTTACACGCCGATTCTAATCCCGTTGTTCGACCTCGCTTACTTACCAGACAGCTAAAATCGGACGTCTACGATGGGCTGGGCATGTGACAAGGATGTCGGATGACCGTCCAGTGAAAATAGTTCTTGAATCTAATCCGACTGGTACAAGAAAAGAGAAGCGCAGCGAGCAAGGTGGATCGACTAAGTTTATTTAATGATTTACGAAGATTAAGTACCATTGACAGCCATGGGCCGAGTTATGTGGGGACACATACTTGACACCCAAGGACTATAGCTGTTAGGTAAGGTAAGGTAAGTACAGTTGAATACAAAATCCTGACTGACGAAACATAGATCGAGCATACGATTGTTACTGTTGTAATTATCATTCAATTGTACTAAAACAGCGGTGCTATAGTCGTCCAATAGTCGACATTACGAACATTACGCTTTTTATGTGTATTGTTTACTTTCCGCCTGACCGTGTGTATGACATTATTATGATCGAACAAATTTAACTTCCCTCTCGCTTATGATTATGAATCAAATGAGTTAGAATGACAAAATCGTCATTACTTGTTCCTCAAGATACGATAACGATATCCTAATGCCACGTATCACACCCAGGGTTGCGAACGATACTGGAGAATGACACGAAACAGCAGACAGTCAAACCGCACAAATGGTAGCTACCGCCGAATGCACTTTGCCGTGACTGCAGCGGATAAAAATGTTGTAGATCTCATGATATTTTCTCTTGGGGATGTACCCGTATGCTCTCATCGGTAGCTGTTCTACTCTCTTCAATCAGATAATGGCTTACCACAGAGAACAGTTCCTCCTTTCAAATTCTACAGCTTTCGAGAGACAACAAGGCTCAACGTTGAAATTCGTTTTATGCCTGTTCTCACGCGGTGTACATGGAAGTTTTTGTCCGCTGACGGTTTTCTGTATTCTTTTTTTGTTTCTCCGCATGCTCGTTGGAAGGAAGCGGTTCAGTGAGCAAAGCAAAGTAGTGTAAACTAATGCTTTGATTTCCAGCCGGGATGGTGGCACGAATTTGTAGAGGTTTGGTGCATGATGTTATATATATATATATATATATATATATATATATATATATATATATATATATATATATATATATATATATATATATATATATATATATATATATATATATATATATATATATATATATATATATATATATATGTATGTATCATGCTTACGGATATTAAAATAATAAAATGAAAGTTATGTATTAGGGGAAAATAGTATGAAGCATCCCATCTTAGTAAAAGCCTCCTTTTTCAAATAATCTTCTATTTTCAAACATTCAAACATACTTCTTGCGGTAACATTATCTTTCCGCAGGATCTTTCGGCTTTGCAATTTCACAAATCTATCAAGACAATGGGTCGTATGAATAAAATGTAGTAAAGTCTGTTGTTGTATCTTCTCAAAAACATAGTCCACAGAATAAAACACGTCTGGTATGAATAAAAAACAAGTTCGAACATGTAGTTAATGCTACCTTCGAATTTGAGCATTTATTGTATGCCGTATCGACTCGAAGCCGGGAAAGCTTGAATAAGTATGCACAAAGCAAGAAAAGTACTTACTGCTGCAAAAATGCCACTTTATTTAATTTTTCTACTTCACTTTATCAGCAAACACACGAGTAGCAACCTCTGGAGCTACCTACCGAAAAATTGTAGTAAATACTACATGTTCGAACGTTGTTGTGTAGTAAAGTCTCTGCTTTTGACAGGAACGTGATCCACATGTAGCATTTACTACCGAAATTCAAGCATGCTACGTTTTATTCATACGGCCCAATGAATCAATATGTTTCTCAACTTTAATTACTCTGTGTACATTGTGTTAACAATGCACTATGATCCGAAACGGGAAATTAGCGTGACAAAAATATTTTCACTATTAAATATTAGTTTTTTGTAGTTGTCGCCTTCACAAAAGTTGTTTGTAATCAAATGGCGCCACTTTTGATGAAAAATGTTACTAGGGTGGTCCTCATTTAAAACAAAATCATTTTTGAGTTCAATTAAGAAAGTTAGATTTCTAAATGAGGACCACCCTAGTAACATTTTTCATCAAAAGGAGCGCCATTTGATTACAAACAACTTTTGTGAAGGCGCCAACTACAAAAAACTAATATTTAATAGTGAAAATATTCTTGTCACGCTAATTATTTTAGTGATATACTTATAACAGAATTAAATGGTAATATTTAAAAAATTTATCCTTGTAAAATCATTCTGTTCAAACACTCAAACGAAAAGTTAATGAAAATGGCTACCAAGCCTAGTGAGTTAAATAGGTTTTTAAAGTTAAGAAAGAAAATTGCGGGATTATCGAAAGATATTGCATTTTTGAAAAGGTGCAAGAGCTTTGGAATTATTCCGACATGCTGCAAAATACGGGGTAGGAAATCTTTCTCTAATAACATTATGGGTAAAATTCAGAGGGAAATTTTAAAAGAAAATTTAAAAAAGTTGTATAGCATCCAAAGTGTAAAAACCTTGGAATGTTATAACCTCCATTTAAAACTAGCAAAACAATACCCTCATGGTTTCGAAATTTTTCTAGCCAAAGTAAAGTTCGCTGAGCACTGTGAATCAGAACGCAAACGAACTCTACTCAATAAAAAATTTGTAAATTTACTTTCCCGAAACCGTATGGTCCATCCTCCAAAACCTTCGGTACAGTTTTCAGAAAACTTCCTAGTTAATCGTTCATCACAAAATTTCACACACGAACAAACAAATCTTCTCAACTTGGGGTTAAATTATGCCATTTCTTCCAAAGTTAATCTCGAACAGGTTATTATAGACGTTGAAACAGGTCTAGATAGCTGTAACCTTCCTTTTTCGAAAATAAATGACGCCAGGACTATTGTAGCTGAAGTCATTAAAAATACTCCATTAAGAAATGAACAAAATAAAAATGAAAGAGAGCTAGTTAAACAATTGCGGGAAAAGCCAGTTTTTTATGTTAAAGCTGACAAAAAGAACAAAGTTGTTATTATGGATAAGGATGATTATGACAATATAATCATCCAAAAAATTAATGACGGACCATATAGGAAACAAAGATCCGACCCCCTTCCAGAAATTATCAAAAAAATAGATAAAACTCTCATAGAATGTAACCCTAACTTCGATATCAATCTCAGCCGCCTCAAAGTTCCTAACCCTTCATTACCAAAAATCAAAGGATTACCTAAAGTCCATAAACCTGGGAATGAAATAAGGGAAATCATCTCTTCAGTAGGAGCCCCTACCCAAAAAATCTCCAAATGGCTAGTGGAAGAATTCAAAAATATGCCGAAAAAGTTTTTTAGTAGATCCATTCCCAATACACAAGAATTCGCTACTCAACTTCTGAACTCAGGTGAAATCGAAGATGACGAAATAATTGTATCTTTCGATGTAGCCTCTTTATTCCCAAGTGTCCCGGTGAAGGACTCAATCAATCTGTTGGAAGATTGGTTAGTTAAACAAAAGAGTAGTAGTTTATGGAAATGCAAAGTAAGGTCTTACCTTACTCTAACCCAGCTTTGCATGGATGTAAATTATTTCAAATTCAGAGGGGAATTTTATAAACAATTACAAGGGGCCCCAATGGGTAATCCGCTCTCCCCATTTTTATGCGAATTATTTATGGCAAACCTCGAAGAACTTTTAAATAAACAAGGATTACTACCTAATCGCTGGTGGAGATACGTTGATGATATATTTTGCATCATCAAACGTAACGATTTGAAAAATTTTTTGGATACAATCAACAATTTACATAGGAACATAAAATTCACCTGCGAGAGGGAGACAAACAACAGTTTACCTTTCTTAGATGTTCTTATTATACGGGAGGCGAAAACTTTATCTTTCGAAATATATAGGAAGCCAACCAATACAGAGCGAGTTATACCTAATATTTCTAACCATTCTCACCAACACAAAATGGCAGCATTTCACCATATGTTTCACAGAATGCTAACATTACCCCTCAGAGATGATGCGGTAGTGAAAGAGAAAAATTTTATCTTCGAAATTGGAAAGCTCAATGGATATCCGGAGCGCTCAATCCAAACAATCCTCGATAAGAAATTAAGATCATTGAAAAAATTATCACTTACAACTTTGACCCCCCTATCAGAAACCTTGAAAAGAATATCGGTAGACTTCAACTCTAACATGGCATATCCACTTAAATCAAAATTAAAACCCTTTGGCTTGGATTTAGTGTTCAGTAGTACTAGCAACCAGTTGAAAACTTTACTAGGATCTACTAAAGATCCTACTGACAAATTGAAAAAATCGGGGGTATACAAAATTTCATGTTCTCATTGTGATAAATTATACATTGGACAAACAAAGAGATCATTAGATATCCGTTTCAAGGAACACATAGCGGAAATAGGGAAAGCATCCAAGGATCTGGAACGGGGTTTATCACACCATTTCAAGTCGAAAGTAGCTGAGCATGCCTTTTCCGAAAACCATGATTTCACTACAAATGACATAAAAATTTTAAGACAAATTTCCAACCCATGGAAATTAGATTCGGCAGAAAGTCTGGAAATTTTCAAACATAATTCCACTTCTTTACTAAACAGAGACCAAGGAAATAGGTCTTCCTGGCTCTTTAAGTTACTACCTACACACAGGGGACAGACAAACATAGAAAACACTTGATTTCTCCCTACCCTAAACAAATTAGATAATTTTTTCGAGGTGTTTATACCTGTTGTAGGAATCTACCTACTTCCATTTCATATAAAAGAAACAACATTGCAGCATTCTTTCAATAACTAAACAAAACTATCACACTGAAGATGAATATAAATTGTATTCGAAATGTGCATATGTAATGTGACGTTTATTATACAAGACTTATAGTGTCGTGAGATACATAGTGAATTTGTATAGTGACGTGATATACTTATAACAGAATTAAATGGTAATATTAAAAAAATTTATCCTTGTAAAATCATTCTGTTCAAACACTCAAACGAAAAGTTAATGAAATATATATATATATATATATATATATATATATATATATATATATATATATATATATATATATATATATATATATATATATATATATATATATATATATATATATATATATATATATATATATATATATATATATATATATATATATATATATGTATGTATTGTTCCGGTTGTCGAATCGCGTTGAACCGTTGCCCGCTGCGTTTATTTTCATAACTACGTTTGTTTCTTTTTTTTTCCCATAAATACGTTTATTTCTTAAGGCAGTTTACATAAGTTTTTCTTCGCCGTAGCATCACTTTTACATAAAATTTTTATCCTAATTTAATTCTAACATAGTCACAACGATTTGAATTTATTAAAACATATTCCTCTTATTAATTAAACATCATCTTAGGTAACTCGCCATTATAAAATAAGCTGATATTTTCAGACATTTTGTTGATAATTTCATAAACTGTTTCGAGTTTGTTTGTATCATTACATAATTTTTATTCTAATTTAGCTATTGGTTGAACTCATGGACGCAGCTGGAATCAGAACTAAGTCTTAAGAGGGGCCTTTATTAAATTGAAACTCCAATTTTCTTTATGAAATGATAAATAAGTTTCATGTATGAAAGGTCACGACAAGCAAGAATGTCTCGAACTGGGACATTGGATAGTCTACCTTGGGTACGCAAAGAATTTATTAGTTGAGATCTGACATCACGATACTCCACGCATGTCCAAACGACATGATCAATATCCCGATAACCTTCTCCGCAAGCACAATGATTAGTCTCGGAGAGCCCAATTCGAAGGAGATGTGCATCTAACGTGTAGTGATTGGACATGAGTCTGGACATCACACGAATGAAATCCCTACTCACATCCAGTCCCCTGAACCATGCCTTTGTCGATATTTTCGGAATAATTGAGTGCATCCACCGACCCAAATCATCTTTATCCCAAGAAGCTTGCCAGCTGGCAAGTGTTCTTTGGCGAGACGAGCTATAACTACGTTTGTTTCATAAGGATTCTTAGTGTCAGTAGGATCGTAGTACTTGCCATGCAATGATTTTGTACACCAAGAATCGGCTGCGAAGTCTGTTTAAACAGAAAGGAAAAAATCCACCAAAGGATGTAATGCCAATATACATAAGTTTTTCTTCGCCGTAGCAATACATTTCGAATATCATATTTGTATGTCGGAATTCATAAGTTAATATAAATACTGTTTTTATCTAGCGATTTGCTATTATAAATTACATTAAATAAAAAACATTCATTTTGTACATGATCTTATAACTATTCCAGGTTGCCCGTGCGGTGTCAAGCAATATAGACAGCATCGCTCCCACTCTAGTGCAGTTCAGAGCAGTCACAACCGATATGACTGTCCAGTTATAGAAATGTCATGACATTTCGAGCTACCATTTGCAGAGCTACCATTTGCAGCAGCTACCTATCCAGAATGTACGTACACTACTGCAGAGCGAACGGTGTGGCTTTGACTGCTGTGAGAAAGTGCGACAAAATGAACTGTTCTCAATGTTGCTGTCGTGTGTCGTGGTTTCACGACTGCACCTAGCTATCGTGTCATTGCGTGTGGGCTACTGTTAAACGCAGCAGCTGAGCGGCTTGTTGGCAGTGGCTGTCTTGTGCTTAGCGACAGTTAAAAAAATGTCAAATTTTCGCACCCGTGATCACACCTACAACGTCGAGACTATTGAACGACTATAGCACCGTTGTTTTAGTACAATTCAATGATAATTACAACAGTAACAATAGTATGCTCGATCTATGTTTCGTTAGTCAGAATTTTGTATTCAACTGTACTTACCTTACCTTACCTAACAGCTATATTCCTTGGGTGTCAAGTATGCGTCCCCACATAACTCGGTCCATGGCTGTCAATGGTACTTAATCTTCGTAAATCACTAAATAAACTTAGTCGATCCACCTTGCTCGCTACGCTCCTCTTTTCTTGTACCAGTCGGATTAGATTCACATGCCCAGCCCATCGTAGACGTCCGATTTTAGCTGTCTGGTAAGTAAGCGTGGTCGAACAACGGGGTTAGAATCGGCGTGTAGGAGAAAAAACAGGGTTAGAATCGGCAAATAGATCTAATTAGTGATCGGAACGATGGTGGAAGACGGAGAAAAGAAGAAAGTGCGAGCGGGTTAGTATTTGCAAGCGAATCTGATTGGTTTCCAATAGAAATACAGAAGACGAAGAAAATGAGAGAGGAAGCGAAAGGATTAGTATCAGCGAGCGAATCTAATTAGTTTCTAACGGTGATGGGAAGAAGACCTAGTGATGGTTGATCAAAAATACAAACGGGTACAAACAAATACTGATCCAAAGTTAATCTAACAAGTGACTATAAAACAATCGTTTGATCATATTTCTAGGCAGATGAAAGTTAAAAACATTGGAGCAGCTATTGATGCACACACTGGGAAATGGTTCATTGTAACCATAACTCGAGAAACGATGAGAGCGTAGATTACGTCGATGAATGTCCAGATTAATCAATTGCAGAATCTCGGGACAATCGACACGTGATTGTAATAAATCAGCAACAAAAACGGCTTTTGAGACATTCCTACGAACAGATAGCAGATCCAGGTCAATAAGCTTACAACGATCTTTGTAGCTAGAAAGATTAGTGGGATCCCTCCAAGGTAAGTTGCGCAGAGCGAATCTAACAAATTGAAGCTGGATAGCTTCGATGCGTGCAATGTCGATTTGATAGTGAGGTGTCCAGACAACAGCTGCATATCCTAGCGTCGAACGGACTAGAGCACAATTGTGCTGCTTTTGATTTTACAGTATAAGCGGTTGAAAAAGGCTCTTTTTGGTAAGCGCAAAACTTCAAAAAATCATATCTCGAAAATTTCTCGAATATATATATATATATATATATATATATATATATATATATATATATATATATATATATATATATAGATATATATATATATATATATATATATATATATATATATATATATATATATATATATATATATATATATATATATATATATAAATCTATATATATATATATATATATATATATATATATATATATATATATATATATATATATATATATATATATATATATATATATATATATATATATATATATATATATATATATATATATATATATATAAATAAACCCTGTGCCTACCTTTGCGCCTACCTGTGATAATGCTTCCATTCGAGCTTTTACTTGTTCCTCTATATCTGGTAGTTTAGAAAGTTGCTCTAATTTTTGTTCAGATAACTCTAGTTTTTCTTGAATTGCTGAAATTTTACCTTCCTGTAACTGTACTTTGAAACATGTTTGAATTGATATTTTCAAATAACGCAATACAAATTATACGTACCTTAAGTTGGGCTTCTTTATGCCGAAGTTCTTGTTCTAGTTTCTCATTCAGGTCATGTAGAGACGTTGACTCACGTTGCGCGTTCAAATAACGTTTCTCTAAAGTTGCAATTCGTTCTTCTTGATCTTCTTTTTGAGCAACATTTTCTCGTAGATCTCTTTGTAGTTTTACACATGTCTCCTGTGATTTTGAAAACTCTTTTTGTGATTTTCCAAAGTTTTCTTCGAGGTCGCTAATTTTATTGTTCAAATCAGAAACTCTCCTTTGCCACTGGGATAATTCGGAAGTCTAAAAATTAAGAACATGAAAATTATTTCAATATTAAGCATGTAAGAAAATCATATTTTTTATTACATTTAGCAAAAGAGAGGATATAAAATGGCTGAGTTTTGACGAATTCAAGTGCTACCGTGTGCGTGATAATGAATTCAATGAAAAAATGACAAAGAAACACAGAATGAGCGGTTTTATAGCACGAAAAATCAGAAAAGAAGATTGTTGGCTGCTTACACAAAGTCGAGGGAACGGAAAGAACTCATATGATTATCCGGGGGTTTCGAGTCTAGCAACTTAAGAAATTCTTCAATTTTTTCAAGTGGAATAATCCGGTAGTCCGTTGAGACCAAAATTGTTCGTCGATTCAGTATTAAATTCCAGATTCGATCGCTATATTGGTTCTCTCCCAGTCAAACTCAAAACCGACGAACATGAAAACGTGTATCTGACCAAGCATCTAGCGATATGGTTGAATCGGCTTTGTTGCTGAGCGGAGTGCAGGGGTTGTGATATTCCGTAAATAACTGATGTCAGAGTTCAGGGGTCAACACGATTTACGTCTGAAATACGCACTACAATCTTTAACATCAATTAATACAACGAGTCTTTAAAAATTAACACGATTGATTTTTGCAATGCCCACTGCAATTTTTGATAGTCACATGAATCATCAAGTGTCTCGAAGTTCACAAGACTAACTTTGGTCCTCATAGACTAACTAACTCTGGACTAATCTTTTTTTCGGATTTTAATAATCGCCTAAATTTTATTTCAGATGAAGACCGATTTCACGTTCACGGGAGTTCAAACTGATTATGTATTTCTTAGTTTGTGAGAGAAGCGTCGTTTTTTCCGCTCGAGGTTAATATAACTGCGGTGTGTTGTTCTCTCTGTGAGTGATTGTAACAGTGTAATATCACGAAAATGCGCACTCGATACTTGCAAAATCACGTTGGGGTCATAAATTGTGGTGCACGGAAACGAACACGGAATAAAACGAACCGTTCACGTGAGTTCAAACTGATTATGTATTTGTTAGTTTATGAGGAAAGCGTCCTTTTTTCCACTCGAGGTTAATGTAATTGCGGTGTGTTGTTCTATCTGTGAGTGATTGTGCAACTGTCTCCGATAGACTCTCAACTCTCTCTGTAGGTGCGCACACAACTCGAAGAGCGCTGGAAATGAATGATAGTAAACTATACCCCATAGAACAATAGCTCTAAAAAACTATTCAAATATATAATGGGGGAATAAGGAAAATAGCTTTCTTTTTTTATAAGGCCTTCGTCATCGGTCATACGACGTGAGCCAACCTTCTTCTCGGAACATATTTTACTTAACCGTCGGTGTTTACACACACCGCGCAGGTACCAATACATCTAGCGCATTGCATGGACTTCGCAACTTAATTCAACGTTTTCACCTCATGAATAACCAATTAATACATTGAGTTGTTTCATACCCCTTTACTTATAGAGCTTTATGATACTTAAGGACAATACTTCAAGTGATGTGTGCCGGTATCATATACGGAGTGTCGTCGAAATAACTATTATTTTACGTATGATTGCCATTACATAAAAACTCGTTTCAATACACTAAGGGGTGTAACGATGCCTATCATATCAATCATGTATCATATTCTCATATATAATACTGTGGTTTTCTTCAAAATAATTCCTATAAAAATAGCCGGAATTGATTTGTTAGGCTGTCTACTGATAATGCCTTTTACAAATTGTTTTACGTTTTTTGTTTCGGTCTTTAAGGTGAAATGTAGTCTCAAAAAAGGCGTGCTAAATTTCAATCACTCGAATAGACCGAATCGTCGCACAAAGCATAACAAGAAAAACTAACGCATAGAAACGATTCAAGACAAAAAAACATTCAAGTATTATTGGTATCTTTGACAGTATTTCACCAGATCTTTCGCGCCGATGAGATGAAATTTATGTAAAAGTATTCACTTGACACGCATGATAGAGCGCAGTCGAATTTTTTATCGAATAAAACCCTTCTAAAAAAATACAGCCATTATATTCCATTACAATTGACTTTCATTATCATCTTCGAATAAGTAGAAAGAGATTATATTATTAGACTTTAGAATTCGTTTTGCTTGACGATATTTTTTCGAGTTTTTTTTTATTATCTTATACAATTATATGGAGTTTGTGCCAAATAAATTATGTTCTAATCCTCTAATTAGTTTAATGATACATTTTCCATGATATATTTTTGAATTCAGGATCTGGTACCAAGTTATGTAAATGTTATATTTCTAAATGTTCTACATGAAAGAAAATACTTGGCTTGTTCATTTCATCCAGTAACCTGTCCTGTGAATTTTTATTTTTGCTATAATGAATGGCTACAATCTGAAGTAATACCTATTATATGATATTACACAGCCATACATTATTACTTCAGCAACATCAACGCATTAAACTCAACAAACTTGGAAATAACTAGCCTTATAAACGACAGTTACTTAGAAAATAAACGATTTCTCATAATACCCATTTTATTGTATTCAACTCGTTTTTATCTCAACAAAAAGCCATACTGCATAAATTCGTGTCATTATTTGATCTGTAATTTTTGCTCACGATATAATGCCACCGTGTATTTCTCACACCATCTCAATACGAAACAGTAGCTCGCAAGCAATGCAAAAATGCGGAGAGGTTAAGGTAAACTTTTTTCAAATTTCAGTTTGTTTCGGCTGAAGTTTTGCAATTTTCAGTTGATTTTCCAGATTATTAGTGAAATTCTGCTACAAAAACCCTTTTGAGTTCTAAAACCATCCCCGTGGTACGGAACAGTGACCGTTTACACATTTCAAAAACCAATTACGGCTCAGGAAAACAAAATTTCAAAATTCTAAGAATTCTTAGTTGCGATAAATTTAATTGCGAAAACTTTGGTGTTTTAGTTTTTCGAAAATCGGTCTAGTTATTGAATAATAAATCAAAAACGCGACGCGCGCATAGCGCTACATTTCACCTTAAGTGACGGTATACCATTTTTAACACAGTTTACCATATAATTTCGGAACCGAAAGTCGAATTCGAATCGAATTCTAGAATTCCGTATGGAACCACGAGATCTTTCATTTGAACCTAAGTTTATAAAAATCGGACAAATCAGCGCTGAGGTTGTGTTGGGTTCGGTTGCGTGTCTTGGAGTCGTCTCTTTCCCATAATTTGTTCTTTTCAGTCATTTTGTTACAGGATTCGTAATTGGCAAAAAAATTGGTTGACTTCAGATTTTTTTATTGCTGGGTGACATATATAATAGCAATATGATTGCTATTCCACGGTATATGTTTTCATGGTTTCAGCTGCACAGCTTATGGTAAGTCACGTCCGTTTTGATATATCTTCTGGTAGGTAAGATATACCGCTAGATAGCACTAATATTGCTCTATTTATGTATAAATGATTAAATAACTGCCCCGTTCTGCAATGGACTTTTCGCGTCCGTTAACTTAGACAGTTTCTATTAGTTTCCGTCTTTTATAAGATAATTGATGAATACTAAAGCATAATATTGACTAATTTACGGCTGCGTCTTGTCTTCGGTTTGGTTGCTACTCTTCATTGTCGCTACTCCATTCACTTCGTTTTTGTTTTGGCTTTTTGTCAAAGATTCTCTCCTCCAATCCTCTCAATCCATATACATCCGGCATGCCGACAATGCTACAGCCCTTACTCTTTGATAAAATGATTAGTTTTTGATCGTGAATATCTCTTGTTATATCTAACTTATTAATATATTTTTTGCTACATTCCATCTGAAATATGATCATCCATTTACGATAACATTTTCAGTTGTATACCATAACAACGAAAAATTCAAAATTAAAGTTTTCTGAAATGTTGGCATTAAGTGACGTGTTTACCTTTCTGGTACCCGAGCCGACGATTTTCATCTAGCAAGCGACATTCAATTTGTGCGTACCTACTGGGTAGTTATACAAACCTGGGAGTTTCTAGCCTGAGCAGTTTTTTTTAAATAAAATTTTATTGGGCTCATTTGCTTTAGCTTAACGTGACCGATTGTCTTGTTGATAGGAATAGAGGAAGGGATGCCGTATTATGGGGCGGCCTATTCCCCTAGAGTTAGCAAAGGGACATAGGGAGGGTGGGGCCTACACAGTATTGAATTGAAAATTGAATACATCATTCGTATGTGGCATACATCTTTTAGACACACTTTGAGTTCGATGAATCGTCATGTTTTTCAGCTCGTAGCAAGGAATAGATTATTCTAGAATGGGATGCTTTCTTGGTGTGGCGTTTTTGAGTAGTTTTCAGCAACTCAGTCAGTTCAAGGCAGGTGCACGCTCCGAAGCATCGTTTATACAGATCATACTTTCAGCAGCGTAAAGAAGATTGCGATAGAGCTGTAGACACGAGAGAGAGAGAGAAAGCACTAAATTTGGGCATTGATAGTTTTCAAGAAGTTATAGATGAGAGTCATATAGGTTTCGAGTTACCAAGACGTCGCGGACTGCTACGAAGGGCGGTATACCTCGGGCCCGAAGGAAACCTATGAAATGGGATCTGACATCACAATACTCGACACACATCCAAACAACATGCTCGATGTCATGATAACCCTTACTGCAAACACAGACATAACTCTCGGCGAGCCCCACACGACGGAGATGCGCGCTGAACATACAATGATTAGACATAAGCCTTGACATTACAAGAATAAAGTCTCGGCTCACGTCTAACCCTCTGAACCAAGCTTTCGTCGATATCTGTGGAATTATTGAGTGTAACCATCGTCCAAGAGTTCCACTATTTCATGAATTTTGCCAGCTGTCTAGAGTTTTCTGACGACAGCAACTGAAAAATTCATTGAAGCAGATGGGTCTTTCACAGATATCACCTTATAGCGCGCCAACCTTGGCTAATGAGTCCGCATTCTCATTGTCCCGCATGGAACAATGTGAGGGAACCCAAGCCTAGGTAATGTGGTATGATTTTGCAGATAAAGCACTCAATTGTTCCCGTATTTTCTCTAGGAAATACGGTGAGTGCTTTTCAGGCTTCACTGAACGGAGAGCCTCAATGGAACTGAGACTGCCCGATACAATGAAGTAGTTATCTGTGGGCAGAGTGTCAATGATCTCAAGGGTATACTGAATTTCAGCTAGCTCTGCGACGTGAACTGAAGCTGGATCACTGACTTTATAGGAAGCGTTGAAATTTACATTGAATATACCGAAGCCAGTGGACCCGTCGAGATATGATCCGTCAGTGTAAAATATTTTATTACAGTAGATTTCTTTAAATTTATTTTTAAAAATGTTTGGGATTTCTTGAGAGCGTACAGGATCCGTCCAACCGGAAAGGCAACAAGCCTAAGGCTAAAAATAATTCAATAGGGAATAAATTACAATCCGTTATTCCACATTTTTCTAATAACATTCTTATAGAATCTGAATGTAAAAATAAAAGACAACGGACGGATTCCCCTTCCGTTGATTCTATGCCGTCTAACAATATTTACAAGATTCTTCCTGAATCCGATTGTAGCGACATAGAAGAAAATTCTTCTAAAATTCATAAAATGGACGCTTGTTGTTCTCGGAAGAAACAACAATCTATGCCATCAGTGACGGTGATGATTTCCGACTTCAAAACATTCCGTACTGAGCTTTCTACTTTTCTCCCGGAAGTAAAAGTCTCATTTCAAATCGGACGAAGAGAAGAATGTCGAGTCTTGGTTGATGGATTGGAAGATTACGAACGTCTTATCGGATATTTGTCCGAGAAACTTCATAAATTTTATTCATATGATATAAAATCAGACAGACCCTACAAGGCTGTCTTAAAAGGTTTATCAAATGATCAAAGTACTGATGACATTAAAAATAAATTAAAAGGAAAGGTTTTGCCCCTTCCCAAGTATTACTTAAATAAAAAAGAGCGAATGGTACTTCTGAACCACGCTCTGGAATTTCCCATGAACTTTACATAATACACTTAAATCGAAGTGATGTAAACAATTTGAAAACTTAGAAAAAGTACGTTTCATTTCCCACATTATAATTCATTGGGAACATTATAAACGGCATAATGGTATTGCAAACATAACGCAATGTCGTCGTTGCCATGGCTTCGGCCATGGAACCAAAAATTGTCATATGGATATACGGTGTTTGAATTGTGGTAAATCGCATTCGAAAGACGTTTGTCCAATGAATGAAACTACTGATAAATTTTCATGTTCAAATTGCGATGGAAATAATTAATTAAATTATTTCAAATGTTCTATCAGGGAAAACATTTTAAACGCTCGTTCGCTTAGACAAGTGAAATCAACGACCTTAAATTTACAGAACATACCTGAAAATAAAAAAAACGTTACAAATGCCACGCCTAATTCATCTGAGGCACTTATTTCTTCGAATTTAAAACAAAAAACAGGTACGCCTGCCAATTCGTCTTCTAACGAAAACAATTTATTGACAGGTAGATCGACCTCGTCATCATCTTCTTCTAATGACAGTAACGCTTTGGTATCAGGTGACTAGGTATCAGGTAAGACAACATCGGGAAGATTTTTTATAAGAATATTAAAAATTCCATCATTGCCAGGAGCCTTCATGTTTTTAAGTTTCCTAATAATTGACTTAATTTCATCAAAATTCGTCTCAATAATGTCATTTGGTAATAACACTTGAGTTGAAATATGATCATATTTCAGTGAGGCATCATTTTCAATAGGACTCAAAATGTTCAAATTAAACTTGTGGACACTCTCAAACTGCTGAGCAAGTTTTTGAGCTTTTTCGCCATTTGTAAGAAGTATTTAATATCCTTCCTTGAGAGCAGGAATTGGTTTCTGAGGTTTCTTACGAACCTTAGAAAGTTTCCAGAAAGGTTTAGAATATGGTTTAACTTGTTCAAAATCGTTAGCAAAATTTTCATTTCGCAAAATAGTAAATCTATGTTTAATTTCTTTTTGTAAATCCTTAACTATGTTTTTCATAGCAGGATCACGAGAACGTTGATATTGTCGTCGACGAACATTCTTCAACCGAATGAGCAGTTGAAGATTGTCATCTATGATAGGAGAATTTAATTTAGTTTGAGCTTTGGGAACTGAAAGATTTCTAGCTTCGATAATGTAATGATTCAAATTATCAATGGCTGTGTCGATGTCCGCAGAATTTTCTAAAATAGTTTCATGATCCACATGATTTTAAATATGAGATCTGTAATCCAACCAATTAGCTCTATGATAGTTGAATATAGGACTAATTGGATTAATTATAGCTTCGTTGGAAAGTTTCACTGTTACAGGAAGATGATCTGAGTCAAAGTCAGCATGTGTAATCGTTTCACTACAAATGTGACTTTGATCTGTTAGAACCAGATCAATTGTAGACGGGTTTTTCGCGGAAGAGAGACAAGTCGGATTACTGGGATGAAGAAGTGTGAAGTAACCAGCTGAGAGTTGATTATGAAGTATTTTACCATTACTTTTATTTTGCCTACAATTCCACGAAAAATTTCGGTCGATATCTTGTGAGTTTTTGCAAATCGCCTTCAAAGAAATTTGATTGTTTGCCGGTGCATTGGAATTGGAAATATGCTCCAGCGATGATATAATTTCCATGAATGGTTTCAACTTCGATTCCCAAGCTTTCAATAACTTTAGTATTGAAAGAAGGTAAAATTTGATGTTTAATTTGCCGTTGGACAAAAATGGCAACTCCACCACCCATTCCAGTAAACCTGTCAAACCGATGAACCACATAATGTGGATTGCTTTTCAATTTGACATTTGGTTTAAGCAAAGTTTCTGTCACAATGGCAATATGAATTTTGTGAATTTCGAGAAAATCATAAAATTCATTTTCACTAGATTTTAAAGATCGAGCATTCCAATTTAAAATATTCAAATAATTATTTCACATCACTATTAAATTTTAAATTCATTATAATATTATTTGCAAATTGCCATCCGATTTGAAATGCTTCAAAAAGTGATGAAGTCGAATTCATTCGGATGATCATTTGAAAAAGTTGATCTTGTAGGTAGATCATTTTATTTTCAGTTATATCGCCTAAATCGACTTCATTTAAAGAAGCGAATGGCATTGAAGGAATGTTGGTAGGTAGACTGCCATTAGAACTGCCATTAGAAGAAGATGATTTGGTCGATCTACACGGAGAACCCTTCGATCATAAAATTGTGATATCGCAGTTTTTAATTTTTGCGATAGTTGATTTAACTAATTTCTTTTTGATTCAACCAATATGGTTTTTGATTTGCATATATTCAAGTAGTTGAAAAATATGTTGTTTTGATTGCTGTCAAATGCCGGAGACAGTTGAAAACAAAACAATAATCGCAATGCAAAATAAACAACTTTTTTAGTTGAAATCTGATCGCGTCGCTTAAAAATGTCAATGAAAACAACATCGATGATTAAAGCGTTTGGTGAAATTGTGTTCATTCGATTTGAGAAATTTATGATTCCATAACAAGTGTTTATCTAGCAGCGGTGTTGTGATGAAGTTAACCTTGTTTAAGATGAAAAAGATTTGGTGACAAATTAGAAAATGTTAATGAATGATCATCTCGTAATCTTTCAGGTATGCGCAAAAAATGTATGCTTCAAATTCGACGATTGACTTCCAGCAGACTGTTTTACTTCCAGTTGTTTGATACCGATGATGATGTTCATGCATTAGCAATAAAACGCTTTTTGACATGAATTTAATTTATGAAAGTAACAGGAGCGAAGGGTTTCAAACTCACAGAACGCGCTGCGATTGAATGGCGCGTTTGAATTGCCGTCGCAAAATTCCAATTCCCAACGGTTGATGCACCCAAGCTCATATAAATTGACTAAAATTATCAGTGCATAACTTTAGTTCAACCGTTTGAATTTAAGGTAAATTTAATAATTTTGCTAATTTACTCGTCCCTCCGGGCACTTTTGCTGATTGTAAACGTTTGTCTACATCAATCATTTCCGATCGAATGAGAAGTATTTTTTTAGAATTTAGATCTTTACTGATCTCGACTTGACATGATCATGATCATACAAAAATCAAAATCACTTAGAGATCAAATCAGTTCTGATTTCGTAATGATAATTTATTCCTTGGTTGAGATCACTTGAAATCATCAGTGATCGGTGGTTTTCCCAGCCCTAATGATATTATATGTCAATATAAAATACTGTTTATATTTCAACAACGATATTTATTTCATGAATCTCAACATACCGAACTTATTTCAAATAGATCATGACGTGTATCAGTAAGTAGATTTTGATTATTTTCGCAAATCAATAACATTGTTCGAGTGAATTCAACTAATTGCAATGTCGAAAACAACTACAACCGATTTGTTTTTCAACTAACAAAATTTTGTTTCAATAACAACACCAGTTATTTCAACTAAAATATTTGTTGAAATTGAAATGTTGAAATGTGTCCTCACTAATTGACAGCATTTTTTTCAAACAGTTAAATTAGTTGTTTCAACCATCGTTTCTACTAATCGAAAAACAAAAATGACCGTTTAGTTAAAACAACAATCGATTAGTTGTACCAAATTTTAACCAATCGAATTCAGAAAATCAACTAATATTCTGGTTGAAATGGGATCGCGGGTGGTTCCGTGTACCTATTATTAAATTGTTTTCGTTAGAAGATGAACTGCAAGGCGTTCCTGTGTTTTGATTATTTACATAAGAAGAATTAAGTGGTAGATTTCTACCTGTTACACTACTGTAACTGACATTAGAAGAAGATGATGACGAGGTCGATCTACCTGTCAATAAATTGGTTTCGTTAGAAGACGAATTGGAAGGAATAAGTGCCTTAAAAGAATTATGCGTGGCATTTGTAACAGTTTTTTAATTTTCAGGTATGTTCTGTAAATTTAAGGTCGTTGATTTGACTTGTTGTCTAAGCGAACGAGCGTTTAAAATTTTTCCCTGATAGAACATTCAAGCATCGTATATCCATATGACAATTTTTGGTTCCATGGCCGAACCTTTCAACGACGATATTGCGTTAAGGTTTCAATACGATTATGCCGTTTATATTGTTCCCAATGAATTTTAATGTGGGAAATGAAAGGTACTATTTCTAAAGTTTTCAAATTGTTTACGTCACTTCGATTGAAGTGTATTAGGTAAAGTTCATGGGAAATTCCAGAGCGTGGTTTAGAAGCACCATTCGCTTTTTTCGTCAATATTACTTGGGAAGGGACAAAACCAAGCAATTCTTTAAGTTCATTTTTAATTTCATCAGTACTTTGATCATTTGATAAGCCTTTCAAGACAGCCTTGAAGGGTCTGTCTGATTTTATATCATATGAATAAAATTTATGAAGTTTCTCGGATAAATATAGGATAAGACGTTCGTAATCTTCCAATCCATCAACCAAGACTCGACATTCCAATCCATCAACCAAGATTCGACAACATTTATTTATTATCTGATACAATTTGTTCGTAAACGAAGAAGAAACTAGCGCCTTCTAAATGTCATCGCTGCTTCGACTCGCGAATAAATGAGTCTTTCATCGATCCAGTTTCATCGATACGCAATTTTGGATTGGTTTTATTAGTCCGACTGTGTTGCTAGACGTCAGTGTCAGTTGTATATTTGTATTATGTAAAGGTTTAGAAAGGTTAAGATTAAGGTAGAGTAGAAGGGTTGTGCATTTAAACCAGTGCAGAATTTTCACGGCGCCAAAAATCCACCACGTACATCCCGTACGTCACGAAATCCGCTCCAGCTTTTACAGCTGTTATCGCTGCTCTCACTGATCGTCATCATCTGGTCCTTCGAGCCGGATAAGTGTCGAGACTCCACTTGTCCGCTGACGCCAACGTGCTAGCTGTTATCAGTGACACCATCTTACGGTCACCACCTCGAGAAGCTGGAGTTTCGGACTGGAAACAACCAGAGTTTGTGAACGTTCAATCAACGATATTTGAGGACAAATTTATACAAGGCATATATTTGCCTTCAGAAGGTAATTAGCATTCCATTAACGTTTTCTTGTCCCGTTCGATCTACGCGGTCTTCCGTTTGCAGTTCCTGTTCAACAAGGCGAAGGAACGACGAATAAAGTCTTTGAAGCTGCGACAGCGCAGCATCCAAAAGTCTTTCCACCTCATCAAGGCGTTTGTCGACAATTATGAGGATGATACTGATGCTTGTCAAGTACCGGTGAGACTAGAGAACCTTGCATCGCTCTGGTCCGATTTCAAAAAAGTGCAGGCAGAACTCGAATCACTCGACGAAACCGGCATCGAACAACAATTTAAACATCGATCCAGCTTCGAATCGGCATATTATAAAGTGAAGGGTTTTTTACTAACCCTTAATAAAACTCCTGTTACACCGTGTGCTTCTGGTTCTCCTTATGCTGGTCATTTCCCTCCATCGGCTTCACACGTGCGCTTGCCCGATGTCAAACTCCCAGTGTTCAGCGAGAATCCAAATAACTGGCTCAATTTTCACGATTTGTATTTGTCGCTGGTTCATTCACCCGCCGAACTTTCCAACATTCAGCAATTCAACTACTTAAGCTCTTCGCTATCTGGGGACGCATTAAAATTGATTCAAACCATCCCCATTAGTGCCAACAATTATGTAGTCGCTTGGAACCTACTGGAAGATCACTGCCAGTATCCTGCAAGGTTAAAGCATACTTATGTGGATGCTCTTTTCGAATTCTCAACTATTAAACGTGAATCCGCATCGGATCTGCATTCGCTGGTGGAAGAAATTGAGGCAAACGTTACAACAGCTCGGCGAGCAAACACAGTGTTGGGACATTTTAATTATGCCAATGTTAAGTATTCGATTAGACTAACGACACGGAGAGATTGGGAAGAATATGCATCGACCAGAGACTTCTTTTCCTGATCTTACAGCCTTCATTCAACGTCGCGTGACTGTGCTCCAAAATATGCAATCTAATTCCGCTGACATTGTATTAGCTTCCAATGTGAAAAAGTAAACATTCGCCCTGTGGCCAGTCATGGAGCGAATTATTTTAATTCTCGGAAATGTATCATGTGCAACGAAAATCATCCTATATATCAGTGCCCCAAATTCTCAAAACTACGCTTGGAAGACAAAGAAAAGGAAGTACGTCGTCTTCAGTTATGCCGCAACTGCTTACGTAGGGGTCATATGGTCAAGGAGTGTTCATCATCCAGCAGATGTCGTAAATGCCAAGGTCATCATCACACTCAACTGTGCTCAAGTGGCGCGTGCGACGGGAAATTATCGAACTCACCTACGTCCCAAGCTACTTCTGCTCAAGCAACCGAGCAATCAAGATTACCGTCAGTGTCTGCCACGCTCACCGACTTAGTGAGCCACGCTTCGTCAAGTCACAAGAGCCATTGTGTAATTTTAGCCACTGCAGTTGTCATTTTAGTTGATGAAAAGGGCAATTGTCATCCTGCTAGAGCATTATTGGATTCTGGCAGCGAATGCTGCTTTGTAACTGATCGTCTTGCTCAATCACTTCGAGTGCAGCGCAAAGGACATTCCTTCCGGTCGCAGGAATCAGTCAGTAGTCTACCAATGTTCGTCAGAAATTTTCAACTACTATACGATCACGCATTAGGGACTATACTGCCAACGTAGAGCTTCTAGTCTTACCTAAACTAACTGTAGACTTGCCAACCGTTTCGGTGGACAGTAAGTCGTGGCAATTTCCGCCGGACATACAGCTGGCTGATCCTAATTTTTGTAGAACTAATCCTGTAGATCTTATCTTAGGTGCCGAAGTCTTCTTCGATTTATTTAAAGTAACAGGACAAATTTCGCTAGGAAACGGTATGCTTGTTCTTAAAAACTCCGAGCTAGGTTGGGTAGTTTCAGGAAGGACTACAACCTGTCAACGTATTACACCAGGCCCGTACCCAGGATTTCGTTTCGGGAGGGGCCCAAAGATAAAAAAAATAATGTTATTGAAATGTTACTAATGTTACTGCTTATGTACCTAATTCTCGGTGTGCCTTTTACGGGTGTTTTTAAGAGACATTTTAAACTTTTCCACTGGAACTGTTATTGTGTTACATTTCTCTACGTTTACTGTCTTGTTATTTCTGCAACACATGTCTTAAACCTTCTAAATAATTATATATCTGTTTTTGATTTCGGGAGGGGCCCGGGCCCCTCGGGCCCCCCCTCTGGGTACGTGACTGTATTACACCAGTCATTGCTAGTGTTGCATTAGAATAAGATTACAAATCACCATACTATTCTGCAGAAGAAGCTGCTTGCGAGGAACATTTTCGCCAAACCGTGGCTCGTACGTCTGAAGGGCGGTATATCGTAAGACTTCCTATCAAACAGAACATTTTAGCCTACTTGGGTGATAATTGTAATACGGCTATCAGACGCTTCTATGCATTGGAGCGACGGTTAAATTTGGATAGAGAATTGGGTGAACAATACAAGAGTTTTTTGGATGAGTATTATGCTCTTCATCACATGCAACAGGTTGTAAATCCACATGAGATAACCGTGCCATGTTTTCATCTTCCCCACCGCTGTTGTTCGGGATAGTAGTACAAAAGTACGAGTCGTATTTGATGCCTCGATCAAATCAGCTAACGGGCCGTCCTTGAACGACGCTTTTTTGGTAGGCCCTATCGTGCAGGAGGATTTAAGGTCAATTATTTTGCGCTCCCGCAAACATCCTGTGATGCTTATTGCAGATATTAAGCTAATGTATCTGCAGATATTGCTTCATGAAAGGGATACCCCACTTCAACGTATCATTTGGAGAGATCCCAGCGACGCTCCTCACAACATCTTCGAACTGAAAACCGTTACGTACGGTACTGCGTGTGCGCCGTTCTTAGCCACACGAGTGTTACAACAATTGGTCAATGATGAAAGAACCAACTTTCTTGAAGCCGCTGAAACGATTGGTAAGGATTTTTATGTCGACGACTTATTCACAGGAGCGTCGAATGTCGATGACGCGAAAACGCTGCAAAGACAACTGGCGGTTTTGAGCTACGTAAATGGGCTTCCAATGAAGCAACTATTCTGGAGGGAATTCCCGAAGAAAATCGTGCATTGCAAGCATCCGTCGACCTAAACTTCAATCAGTGCATCAAAACACTCGGCATTCACTGGGAAAGGCTCTGCGGTACGTGTTGCACTATCTCAAATCGCGGATCCCGCAGACCACATTTCACGAGGCATGTCCGCGGATATGCTACTACAATGTGACCTTTGGTGGCATGCACCTGCATGGCTGCTTCTCAAAGAAACTGAATAGCCCGCGCAATCTTCATTTGTCATCGAAAACCCTGATGTATCACGTGAATCACGAAAGGTCAATTGTGCGGCAACCCCAATGGCAAGCGAGTCATCATTCATCGATGAACTAGTCGGCTAATTTTCAAATTTCCAGCGCATGTTGAGGGTAATTGCATTCTGTCCCAGATTTGCTCGAAACTGTCAGCAACGGCTCATTCGAAAATCATTGGCATTTCTGTAGACGAAGCAAGAGAAGCGGAAACCAGATTGATAAAACTCGTCCAGAAGCAAACATTTGTAGACGAATGGATATCGCTCGAGCAAATGAAGCCTGTCTCTGCGAAATCTCGAATCAAATGGTTTCATCCGATGTTATCACCTGAAGGCCTGATTCGAATTGGAGGAAGACTAAATCAATCTCATCAATCCTACGGCGCGAAACATCATCCATCCTCCCATGCTTTATCTAGCCTGTTAGTGAGAAGCTACCTCGAAAAACATCTTCATGCTGCCTCTCAGTTGCTTCTTAGTACCCTTCGTCTAAGATATTGGATAATAGGTGGCAGAAACTTAGCCCGTACAATCGTTCATAATTGTATCGTTTGCGTCAGAGCTCGCCCAAAGCTCCTCGAACAGTTTATGGCAGAGTTACCTTCCTCACGTGTCATTGCCAATAGACCTTTTTCAACAACTGGTGTTGACTAATGGGGTCCAATACTGTTGAAATCAGCTCATCGACGAGCCGGCCCACGAAAGGCTTATTTAGCGGTCTTTGTATGTTTTTGCACAAAGGCAGTACACCTGGAATTAGTAGCAGACCTCAGCACTGCGAAGTTTATACAGGCATTGGAACGATTTGTTGCACGCAGAGGACTGTGTTCAAACATATCTAGCAACAACGGAAGAAATTTCGTCGGCGCTGCTAACGAACTTAAGGCACTTATCCGTAGCAAACATCATCAACAGGCCATCGCCGAGGAGTGCAACGAAAACGGTATCAAGTGGCACTTCAATCCACCTAAGGCGTCACACTTCGGTGGCTTGTTGGAGGCCGCTATCCAATCGGCAAAGAAACACTTCATTCGAGTTTTAGGAAATCACATACTGGCTCACGACGACATGGAAACATTGTTGACACAAATAGAATCCTGTCTGAACTCGAAACCAATCGTTCCTCTTGCTGATGACCCATCAGACAACAACTAGTTAACATCAGGGCATTTCTTGGCGGGGTCAGCACTGAAATTAGTTCCTGATTATGGCTTTTCTGCAGTACCATTGAATCGATTACGCCAGTGGCAGCAGCCACAAAAAATACTGCAAGATATCTGGAAACGATGGCACATTGAATATATTTTAACCCTTCAAGCAAGAACCAAGTGGTGTGCACCAGTGCAGCTTTCGGAAAACCAGTTAGTGGTCATCAAAGAAGATAATTTAGCTCCCATGCGATGGCCTACTGCAAGGATAATTGAACTGCATCCTGATCCTGATGGTATAACCAGAGTGGTCACTCTTCAAACGCCACAAGGAAAATTCACCCGGCCAGTAGCAAAACTTTGTTTACTCTCAGTCGGGTCATCGGATGACTTTGCCGCAGCCGAGAACGTACCTGAAATAAACATACAACGCCCTGTTAAAAAGGGACACGGTGAGTACCTGTCCAATACTTCTTAATTTCTTTGAACCCGCTATCGGGTCTTTTATATTTGCCAGATATTGTCACGATTATCACCAGCAGCAACAATCGGATCCCCAGCAGCCATTGACAGTCGAATGTAAACATCACAACGTCAGATGATCATCGATATCAAACCGAGGGACGAACCAGCTGTTTAGTCGATTATCAGTACGATGAGGTTCGGGATGTTTAAAATGTGATTTTTGAAGGGGTCAGGATGTTCGTAAACGAAGAAGAAACTAGTTTCCGGGACTCCTTGTTTCCGATTGAGCAACTATAAAAGGGACTGTGCAGCAAAAGAGTTAGGTTTTCTTAGTCCGACTGTGTTGCTAGACGTCAGTGTCAGTTTTATAATTGTATTATGTAAAGGTTAAGATTAAGGTAGAGTAAAAGTGTTGTGCATTGAAACCAGTGCAGAATTTTCACGGCGCCAAAAATCCACCACGTACATCCCGTACGTCACGAAATCCGCTCCAGCTTTTACAGCTGTTATCGCTGCTCTCACTGATCGTCATCACAATTATATGGAGTTTTGCCACATAAATTATGTTCTGGTCCTCTATTTAGTATAACGATACATTTTACATGATATATTTTTGAATTCAGGTTCTGGTACCAAGTTATATAAATGTTAAATTTTTAAATGTTCTACATGAAGGAACATACTTGGCTTGTATTCATTTCATCCAGTAACCTGTCAAGGTTGAATTTTTATTTGTGCTATAATGAGTGGCTACAATCTGAAGTAATACCTATTATATGATATTACACAGCCATACATTATTACTTCAGCAACATCAACGCATTAAACTCAACAGACTTGGGCATAACTAGCATTATAAACGACAGTTACTTAGAAAATAAACGATTTCTCACAATACCCATTTTATTGTATTCAACTCGTTTTTATTTCAACACAAAGCCATACTGCATAAATTCGTGTCATTATTTGATCTGTAATTTTTGCTCACGATATAATGCCACCGTGCCCACCGTGTATTTCTCACACCATCTCAATACGAATCATTAGCTCGCAAGCAATGAAAAAATGTGGAAAAGGTAAGGTGCACTTTTTCTAATTTCAGTTGTTTCGGCTAAAGTTTCATAATTTTCAGTTGATTTTCCAAATTATTCGTGAATTTCTGTTACAAACACTACTTTTGAGTTCTAAAACCATCTCCGTGGTACGGAACAGTAACCGTTTATACATTTCAAAAACCAATTACGGCTCGGCAAAGCAATATTTAAAAATTCTAAGAATTCTTAGTTGTGATAAATTTAATTGCAAAAACTTAAGTGTTTTTATTTTTCAAAAATTTGGTCTAGCTATTGAATAATTCATCAAGAAAGCGACGCGCGCATTCCGCTACATTTCACCTTAAGTGACGGTGTACCATTTTTAACACACTTTACCATATAATTTCGGTTCCGAAAGTCGGATTTGAATCGCACTCTAGAATTCCGTATGCAAACCACGAGATCTTTCATTTGAACCTAAGTTTGTGAAAATCGGACTAATCAGCGCTGAGGTTGTGTTGGGTTCGATTGCGTGTCTTGGAGTCGTCTCTTTCCCATAATTTGCTCTTTTCCTTCATTCTGTTCATTGACTTAAGATTTTTTTTATTGCTGGATAACATATGCATGATTGTTATTCTACGGTATATGTTTTAATGGTTTCAGCTGCACAGCTTGTTGTAAATCACGTCCGTTTTGATATAAGGAGTGTTTCGATAAGTAGTTAGCAACACAGTAACAGTTATTACTCTGAAAAGGCTTAATTTTTTGCAGCGTGTTTTGCGGTGACATGTTTGTTCACATGTCAATAACAACTGCGCAATCGATTGGTTTTGGTACGGTTTATCGTTTCAATGATGAGTCGAATTGATCCGGAAACGCGAAAGAAAATTCTGCACACTTGGTGCTCAGAAAGTGGTGTCACGTAGAACTAAATTGCAAAACGGGTGAAAGTACACCACCACACCACATCACACCAGTGAGTGTCAAATATATTATCGAGAAGTTCGGTAAGACTCTTTCTATGAAAGATTTGCCCCGATCTAGTAGGTTGAGTACATCATGAAAAACCCATCGTTTTCGACGCGGGATTTGGCCAAGCAGTTCAACACCAGCATCGGGATAAAACGTACGTAAACAGAAGGTGCCGAAAAAGTCCCTGGTGCAGCAAGTTCAGGTCAAAACACGAGCGCGAAAACTGTATAACCGTATGAAAAAAAAAATTTGAAAATTTACTTTCCCAAAACCGTATGGTCCATCCTCCAAAACCTTCGGTACAGTTTTCAGAAAACTTCCTAGTTAATCGTTCATCACAAAATTTCACAAACAAATCTTCTCAACTTGGGGTTAAATTATGCCATTTCTTCCAAAGTTAATCTCGAACAAGTTATTATAGACGTTGAAACAGGTCTAGATAGCTGTAACCTTCCTTTTTCGAAAATAAATGACGCCAGGACTATTGTAGCTGAAGTCATTAAAAATACTCCATTAAGAAATGAACAAACTAAAAATGAAAGAGAGCTAGTTAAGCAATTGCGGGAAAAGCCAGTTTTTTATATTAAAGCTGACAAAGGAAACTAAGTTGTTATTATAGATAAGGATGATTATGACAATCTAATCATCCAAAAAATTAATGACGGACCTTATAGGAAACAAAGATCAGACCCCCTTCCAGAATTTATCAAAAAATAGACAAAACTCTCATAGAATGTAACCCTAACTTCGATATCAATCTCAGCCGCCTCAAAGTACCTAACCCTTCATTACCAAAAATCAAAGGATTACCAAAAGTCCATAAACATGGGAATGAAATAAGGGAAATCATCTCTTCAGTAGGAGCCCCTACCCAAAAATATCCAAATGGCTAGTGGAAGAATTCAAAAATATGCCGAAAAAGTTTTTTAGTAGATCCATTCCCAATACACAAGAATTCGCTACTCAACTTCTGAACTCAGGTGAAATCGAAGATGACGAAATAATGGTATCTTTCGATGTAGCCTCCTTATTCCCAAGTGTCCCGGTGAAGGACTCAATCAATCTGTTGGAAGATTGGTTAGTTAAACAAAAGAGTAGTAGTTTATGGAAATGCAAAGTAAGGTCTTACCTTACTCTAACCCGGCTTTGCATGGATGTAAATTATTTCAAATTCAGAGGGGAATTTTATAAACAATTACAAGAGGCCCCAATGGGTAATTCGCTCTCCCCATTTTTATGCGAATTATTTATGGCAAACCTCGAAGAACTTTTAAATAAACAAGGATTACTACCTAATCGCTGGTGGAGATACGTTGATGATATATTTTGCATCATCAAGCGTAATGATTTGGAAAATTTTTTGGATACAATCAACAATTTACATAGGAACATAAAATTCACCTGCGAGAGGGAAACAAACAACAGTTTACCTTTCTTAGATGTTCTTATTATACGGGAGGCAAAAACTTTATCTTTCGAAATATATAGGAAGCCAACCAATACAGGGCGAGTTATATCTAATATTTCTGACCATTCTCACCAACACAAAATGGCAGCATTTCACCATATGTTTCACAGAATGCTAACCTTACCCCTCAGAGATGATGCGGTAGTGAAAGAGAAAAATTTTATCTTCGAAATTGGAAAGCTCAATGGATATCCGGAGCGCTCAATCCAAACAATCCTCGATAAGAAATTAAGATCATTGAAAAAATTATCACTTACAACTTTGACCCCCCTATCAGAAACCTTGAAAAGAATATCGGTAGACTTCAACTCTAACATGGCATATCCACTTAAATCAAAATTAAAACCCTTTGGCTTGGATTTAGCGTTCAGTAGTACTAGCAATCAGTTGAAAACTTTACTAGGATCTACTAAAGATCCTACTGACAAATTGAAAAAATCGGGGGTATACAAAATTTCATGTTCTCATTGTGATAAATTATACATTGGACAAACAAAGAGATCATTAGATATCCGTTTCAAGGAACACATAGCGGAAATAGGGAAAGCATCCAAGGATCTGGAACGGGGTTTATCACACCATTTCAAGTCGAAAGTAGCTGAGCATGCCTTTTCCGAAAACTATGATTTCACTACAAATGACATAAAAATTTTAAGACAAATTTCCAACCCATGGAAATTAGATTCGGCAGAAAGTCTAGAAATTTTCAAACATAATTCCACTTCTTTACTAAACAGAGACCAAGAAAATAGGTCTTCCTGGCTCTTTAAGTTACTACCTACACACAGGGGACAGACAAACATAGAATACACTTAACCTCTCCCTACCCTAAACAAATTAGATAATTTATTCGAGGTATTTATACCTGTTGTAGGAATCTACCTATTTACATTTCATATAAAAGGAACAACATTGCAGCATTTCAATAACTAAACAAAACTATCACACTGAAGAAGAATATAAATTGTATACGAAATGCGCATATGTGATGTGACGTTTATTATACAAGATTTATAGTGTCGTGAGATACATAGTGAATTTGTATAGTGACGTGATATACTTATAACAGAATTAAATGGTAATATTTAAAAAATTTATCCTTGTAAAATCATTCTGTTCAAACACTCAAACGAAAAGTTAATGTATAACCGGATTCTACAGAATAAAGACGGATGCCCGGACCGCAATATTATACGAAATCGGTGTACCAGGACCCGGACGAGGCTGACACCACGGTGGCGATGGAAAAGTTTGGGCAGAAGGTGTTGGTCTGGCAAGCAATTTGTAAATGTGGTTTGCGGTCGTCGATTTTCTTCACGAAGGGCACAATTAACGCCAAGGTGTACGAGGGAGAATGTTTGAAGAAGAGAATGCTGCCACTGTACAGAAAGCATGAGGCCCCTCCTCTTTTCTGGCCGGAATTGGCTTCAGCCCACTACGCCATCTCCGCTCTACAGTGGTTGTCAAAATATAATGTACAATTCGTGGAAAAGGACATCAACCCACCGAACTGCCCGAATCTTCGGCCAATTGAAAGGTATTGGGCAATTGTCAAGCGGCACTTTCGGAAGAAAGGTGCAATGTCCCACAACATGCAGGAGTTAAAAAAAAACTCCACCAGGAAAGTCACAAAAGTAACTGTGCAGAATTTAATGAAGAATGTCAAGTGCGAGCGTTTCACAGAAACTAAGTTTTTCTTTAATATAATCAGTGAAATACATAAAAATGTAATTTTTCTAAAATATATCGAAAACTGATGTCAAAATATGTTTTCGCTCTTTTATTCAATAATCAATGATGCTAACTGCTTTTAGATACACTCCTTATATAAAGATATACCGCTAGATAGCACTAATATTGCTCTTTGTTATATATAAATGATTAAATAACTACTCCGTTCTGCAATGGACTTTTCGCGTCCGTCAACTTAAACAGTTTCTGTCAGTTTCCGTCTTTTCTAAGGTAATTGATGAATACTAAAGCATAATATTGACTTCTTTGGGGCTGCGTCTTGTCTTCGATTTGGTTGCTACTCTTCATTGTCGCTACTCCATTCACTTCGTTTTTGTTTTGTCTTTTTGCCAAAGATTCTCTCCTAAAATCCTCTCAATCCATATACGTCCGGCATGCCGACAATGCTACGGTCCTTATTCTCTGATAAAATGATTTGTTTTTGATCGTGAATATCTCTTGTTATATCTAACTTATTAATATAATTTTTGCTACATTCCATTTGAAATATGATCATCCATTTACGATAACATTTTCAGTTGTATGCCATAACCACGAAAAATTCAAAATTGAAGTTTTCTGAAATGTTGGTATTAAGTGACGTGTTTACCTTTCTGTTACCCGAGCCGACGATTTTCATCTAGCAAGCGACATTAAATTTGTGCGTTACCTACTTGTTAGTTATACAAACCTGGAAGTTTCTAGCCTGAGCAGTTGACTGAGCAGGAAGTAAAGGAAGTGCATCGTTTCGTTTAGTTCAGGTCCAGAGCTCAGTTGCAGTTCTAGTATCAAGAATATTTTTATAATAAAATTCTTATTTGGCTCATTATCTTTAGCTTAACATGGCCGATTGTTTTGTTGTTATAGGCGAAAAAGGGACGTCGTATTAAGGGGGCGGCATATTGCCCTAGAGTTAGTAAAGGAATGTGAGGAGGGTGGGATTTACAAAATATTGATTTTGAATTAAAATACATCATTCGTTTGTGGCACAAATTTTTCACAGTTTTCTAGATCCTTACGTTCTTCAGATTGTAACGAGAGAGATTATCCTTGGCTAGGATGCTTTGTTGGTGTGCTCTGACGTTGATGTGGCGTTTTTGGGTAGTTTTCAGCAATTCAGTCAGTTCAAGGCAAGTGCACGCTTCGAAGCATCGTTTATACAGGTCATACTTTAGGCAGCGTAAAGAAAAGTGCGATAGAGCTGTGGACACGAGAGAGATAGAGAGAGCACTAAATTCGAGCATTGATAGTTTTCAAGAAGTTATAGATGAGAGTCATATAAGGAAAATTTCGAGTTGCAAGACGTCGCGGATTGGTACGAAGGGTGGTATACCTCGGGCCCGAAGGAAACCTATGAGTTGGGACCTGGCACCTCGACACACATCCAAACATGCTCGATGTCATGATAACCCTCACCGCAAACGCAGACATCACACTCGGCGAGCCCCACACGACGGAGATGCGCGCTGAACATATAAAGATTAGACATAAGCCTTGACATTACAAGAATAAAGTCTCGGCTCACGTCTAACCCCCGGAACCAGGCTTTCGTCGATACCTGTGTAATTATTGAGTGTAACCAACGTCCCAAAGTTCCACTATTCCATGTGTTTTGCCAGCTGGTTAGAGTTTTCTGACGACACCAACTGAAAAATTTATTGAAGCAGATTGGTATTTCATAGATATCACCTTCTAGTGCGCCAACCTTGGCTAATGAGTCCGCCCTCGTATTGCTCCGTATGGAACAATGTGAGGAGATCCAAGCCAAGGTAATCTGGTATGATTTTGCAGATAAATCACTCAATTGTTCCCGTATTTTCCCCAGGAAATACGGAGAGGCTTCACTGAACGGAGAGCTTCAATGTAGCTGAAACTGTCCGATACAATGAAGTAGTTATTTGTGGGCAGAGTGTTAATGATCTCAAGGGTATACTGAATTGCAGCTCGTTCTGCGACGTAAACTGAAGCTGGATCACTAAGTTTATAGGAAGCGGTGAAATTTACTTTGAGTATACTGATGTCAGTGGACCCGTCGAGATATGATCCGTCAGTGTAAAACATTTTATAACAATCTACTTCTTTAAATTTATTATTAAAAAATTTTGAAATCTCTCAAGGGCGTACAGGATCCGGGATTCCACGAATTTCTTCTTTCATGGATGTGTCGAAAAACACAGTAGAATTAGAAGTATTCAAAAAATGAGTTGGGAACAAAAGAAGATGGATTTTTATAAAATTTTTCCAATAAAATTTTATTACGCTCATTTGCTTTAGCTTAACGAGGTCGATTGTATTGTTGTTAGGGAGAGAGGAAGGGATGCCGTATTACGGGGCGGCATACTCCCCTAGAGTTAGCAAAGGGACATAGGGAGGGTGGGGCCTACACAGTATTGAATTGAAATTTGAATACATCATTGGTTTGTGGCATACATCTTTTAGACACATTTTACGTTCGATGAATCTTCATGTTTTTCAGTTTGTAACTAGGAAAAGATTATTCTGGATTGGGATGCTTTGTTGGTGTGACGTTTTTGGGTAACTTCCAGCAACTAAGTCAGTTCAAGGCCGGTGCATGCTCCGAAGCATCGTTTACACAGGCCATACTTCCAGCAACGTAAAGAAGAGTGCGGTAGAGCTGTAGACGAGAAAGAAATAGGGAGAGCACTAAATTCGAGCATTGATAGCTTTTAAGAAATTGTAGATGAAAGACATATAAGAGAGATTTCGAGTTGCCAAGACGTCGCGGACTGGTACGAAGGGTGGTATACCTCGGGCCCAAAGGCAACCTATGAGTTGGGACCTGGCATCACAATACTCGACACACATCCAAACAACATGCTCGATGTCATGATAACCCTCGCCGCAAACGCAGACACCAATCTCGGCGAGCCCCACACGACGGAGATGCGCGCTGAACATATAATGATTAGACATGAGCCTTGACATTACACGAATAAAGTCTCGGCTCACGTCTAACCCCCGGAACCAAGCATTCGTCGATACCTGTGGGATTATTGAGTGTAACCATCGTCCCAGAGTTTCACTATTCCGTGAATTTTGCCAGCTGGTTAGAGTTTTCTGACGACAGCAACTGGAAAATTCATTGAAGCAGATTGTTCTTTCATTGATATCACCTTCTAGTGCGCCCACCTTGGCTAACGAGTCCGCCCTCTTTTTGCCCCGTATGGAACACTGTGAGGGGACCCAAGCCAAGGTAATCTGGTATGATTTTTGCAGATAAAGCACTCAACACTCAAACACTGTGAGTGCCTTCCAGGCTTCACTGAACGGAGAGTCTCAGTGGAACTGAGACTGTCCGATACAATGAAGTAGTGATCTGTGGGCAGAGTGTCAATGATCTCAAGGGTATACTGAATTGCGGCTAGTTCTGCGACGTAAACTGAAGCTGGATCACTGAGTTTATAGGAAACGGTGAAATTTACATTGAATATACCGAAGCCAGTGGACCCGTCCTTCAGTGTAAAACATTTTATTACAGTCGACTTCTTTAAATTTATTACTTAAAATTTTTGGGATCTCTTGAGGGCGTACACGATCCGGGATTCCACGAATTTCTTCTTTCATAGATGTGTCGAAAAACACAGTAGAATTAGAAGTATCCACAAAATGAACACGATTGGGAACAAACGAAGAAGGATTTATATTCTGAGCTATGTATTCAAAATGCAAGGACATAAAACGGGTCTGTGAATTTAGCTCGACAAGCTTTTCACAGTTTTCCATCACCATCGGATTCAAAATGTCGCATCGGATTAGCAGTCGATATGAGAGATCCCAGAATCTGTTTTTCAACGGTAAGACGCCCGCCAGCTCTTCAAGACTCATCGTATAAATTGATTGAATGCATCCCAAGGCAATACGCAAACAACGATACTGAATTCTTTCCAGTTTAATTAGATGAATATTCGTAGCGAAGCGGAAACAGAAACATCCATATTCCATTACTGACAATATCGTCGTTTTGTACAACCTGATCAGGTCTCCTGGGTGGGAGCCCCACAAACCTCCGGTTATTGTACGAAGGAAATTGATTCTCTGTAGGCATTTTCGTTTCAGATACCTAATGTGACATCCCCAGGTACCTTTGGAGTCGAACCAGACCCCGAGATATTTAAATGTGAAGGCCTGAGCTATGGTTTCACCCCCTAGTTGAAGCTGTAATTGCGCTGGTTCTTGCTTCCTCGAAAATACAACCAGCTCAGTTTTCTCCGTAGAGAACTCGATACCCATTTGAAGAGCCCATGTCGACAAGTTGTCGAGGGTATCTTGCAATGGTCCTTGGAGATCGGCAGCTTTGGGTCCAACAATAGACACAACACTGTCATCGGCAAGTTGTTATAGCGCGCAAGATGTGTTGATACATTCATCAATGTTGTTTACGTAAAAGTTGTATAAAAGGGGGCTTACGCATGAGCTCTGAGGAAGACCCATGTAACTGAATCGCTTTGTCGTCAAATCACCATGCTCAAAATGCATGTGTTTCTCGGACAATAGATTGTAAAAGTTATTCAAAACTGGTGAAAGACCATGCTGATGCAACTTCTCAGATAGAACATTAATGGAAACTGAATCGAATGCCCCTTGATGTCGAAGAAAACTGATGCCATTTGTTCTTTACGAGCAAATGCCATTTGAATTTCTGTTGAGATCAACGCTAGACAATCGTTCGTTCCTTTGCCCCTGCGGAACCCAAATTGTGTACCTGTAAGCAATCCATTTGTTTCGACCCAATTGTCTAGACGGAAGAGAATCATTTTTTCCAACAATATCCGAATACAGGAAATCATAGCAATCGGCCGATACGAATTGTGATCAGAGGCTGGTTTCCCAGGTTTTTGAATAGTAATAACTCTCACTTCTCTCCATTCGTGTGGAACAATATGACCCTCGAGGAACTTGTTGAATGAATTCAACAAGTTGAATTTAATTCTGTCTAACCCCGGGGATCTATCGTTACACGACAAGAGCGCAAGTGAGAACTCTACCATCGAAAACGGTGTTTCGTTTGTATTCAATGTCGCGACGCGGGATATCTTCTGTTCCGGAACTAAATCAGGACATATTTTCTTAGCACAATCAAATATCCAGCGGTTAGAATATTCCTCGCTTTCGTTCGCGTGATTTCGATTGCGCATGCGACGGGCCGTTATCCAAAGAGTGCTCATTGCTGTTTCTCTCGTTAATCCGTCAAGAAACCTTCGCCAGTAACCGCGTTTCTTAGCTTTAATCAGACTTTTCATTTGAAATTCTAACGCGGCGTATTTCCGATAATTATCTGGGGTTCCGTTCCTTCTAGACAAACTGAAACTTTTTTCGTTTTCTGCTCTGAGCACTCTTTGTCCCACCATGGGTTGGAAGAACGTATACTAGTTTGCGCGCTGGCTACTCGTTTTGTCTGAGCTTGAATTGCGGTGTCAAGAATCAAACCAGCCAAAAATGTATACTCTTCCTCCACAGGAAACTCCTGTGATGTTTCTAGTTTCTCAGATATCGTGCTCGCGTAACTTTTCCAATCAATGTTTCGTGTGAAATCTTACGTGTGGTCTTACACGGTTGGTGATAGAAATTATGATCGGCAAGTGATCGCTATCGTGAGGATCACAGATTACCTTCCACTTGCAATCTAACTGTAGCGAAGTCGAGCAAAGGGATAAATCCAGCGTACTTGGTTGTGCTGGCGGTCTAGGGTTCCATGTCATTTCTCCCGTGTATAGAATTGTCAAATTGAAGTTGTCACACAGATCTTGGATTAACGAAGAACGGTTATCATCATTTAAGCAGCCCCATTTTGTACCATGCGAGTTAAGGTCCCCTAAAACCAACCGCGGTGAAGGAAGAAGTTCTATGATGTCTGCAAGCCGAAGATGCCCTATCGGGACTCTGGGAGGAATGTAGATAGAAGCTATACATAGATCTTTGCCTTTAATATTAATTTGGCAAGCAACAACTTCAATTCCCGATGTCGAGGGGAGGTTAATACGATAAAATGAATAGCACTTCTTAATCCCTAAAAGTACCCCTCCATAAGAGTCTTCTCGGTCCAGGCGGATTATGTTAAAATTATGGAAGTCGAGGTTGATGTTAGAAGTAAGCCAAGTTTCACTCAAGGAGAATACATCGCAATTATGAGTATGTACATATTAGGTGTTTGAAAAAATCCAGTTTTAGGATGATACTTCTGCAATTCCACTGAAGCACAATGATCATATCTTCGATTCTCAGTGGTAAATTATCCATCAAAAGATACGATCGCTGCAAGGAGGGGCCATTGTTCAGTCAACTGCTTTAAAAATGTCCTTGGTGTTGACAGTAGAGCAGTTAGGAAACTTTTTAGAGGATCAGTAATATTGAAGGCTGTTAATATCCAGTCCACGATATCAGAAAATTTCAATAATCCAGCGTTTGTTGGATTTTCTGATTGTGCTTTGGGGTCATTCGGGTTTTTTGATGCCCCAGGAAGTGCTGGGTACTCCTTATCATATCTAAGTTTTTTGAACCCAGGAGGTGTTTGATTCAGTTTTGAGACAGCACTTTTCGTTTCCGTTTGGTTCTTTTGTGACGAAGAGGGCAGTCTGAGGTCTTTACGAAGAAGCTTGAGAGAAGCCAGATTATGTCTTTTCCTGTTTCCTTCAACATGTGTGTAGGAAGGTCCTTCGCCTGGGTCGTCAGAGGTATCCTCTTCAACTGGCAAGAGTGCAAACGGGTTTTCAGGGTTCGATGGAGTGGTTCTTTTTAAGATTTCCGCATAAGAACGTTTGGAACGTTCTTTCACGGATCGCTTCAATTTCTCCGCACGCTGCATGTACGTAGGGCACACCGAAAGATCATGAGGATTCTCCCCGCAGTAGCAACACTTTCTCACAGCTCTTCTGCAGAGATTGTCCTCATGGGCCTCTCTGCATTTGCCGCATCGCAGTTTGTTGCAACAATAGGTTGTCCTATGACCTAGCTGTTTGCAGCTTGTACAATGCATTACCCGCGGTACATACAGCCTAACAGGTAGACGAACTCCACTCACTACCAAATAATTTTACCATCTATCGATTTGGAGTGCAATTGCTTGTACTCCAAAATTTTCACTGGCTGAAGATCGGGGTTTTTGAAACGGCCTATCCCGTCCTTCATCAGATCTTCGATCGTCAAACTTTCGTCACGGACCACATCGTTGATCTCCACCACATGAGACGGGACGTACACGCGGTACTCCCTCGTGAACAACTCGCTGGTAGCAATCTCGTTTGCTTGCTTCAGGTCGGACACAACAACGCGTAACTTGTTTGGCGAAACCTTATCTGTTGTTTTTATTGCCGAGTAATGTTTTGTCAGGTCACGAGCAATATTTAAAACTCTGAGAGACATTAATTTGGGCCGGAAGTATACCACCCACGGACGCCCCGAGTCATCGTCTTGGTAAACTTTTTGGCGAGCAGGCAATATCTTAGAGAGAGATGGAGGCATCGGAGAGGGAGATGGCATCGGAGGGGGAGATGGTATCTCGGAAGCAAACTCAGCTTCTAAATGTTCTTCGTTCATTGAAGCTTCGTCCTCTTCCGAGACACTCCCACTGTCATCAATATTCATATTTAAAGTGCGGGAGTAAAGAAGTCTCCCGCACTTGAAATGAGAATGAAAGAAATAAAATGAAAAGAATATATGAATAGTAAAAGTAGAAAAAAAAGTTTGAGAAAATACTTAACAGTATGTCACGGTAAGCTGTTAGGTGAGTTGCTCCTTCACTCCTTCGTTATGTCTCAGCGTGACCTTGACCCAGGATTTGGCTGCTGCGATGCGGGTAGCAAACAATACAAATAACTGCTGCCCGAGGATAGCACAATAGCGTCTACTGTCGGTACCGATACGAAACCGGTGCACAGACAGAACTCACTGGCGGGGATGCTACTTTTTATCACTTTTATTTAATGCCTATACTACAGCCTCTGCTGTGATAGACACATTCGTCTTACCGATGTCGATTGTTAAAAAAACGCGGGTGTACACTTCGAACATTCAGTTACAAATGATGGATTTATATTCTCTGTCGGTGTTGAACAGTCGTTCGCATCGCACGCGTATAGCTCTAGGATCCTGGAAATTTTTTCTGGCTTCGTAGAGTTTCACTGATTCAAGGCTTCAGTCTTTTTCAAGGATACCTGAATCACTAACAGTCTTTTTAAAGACTAACAATTAGTCAGCCTTTCTCAAGGCTATACAAAGAGTGATATTCTAATATAATCAGTCTTCTTCAAGACTAAGAAACTAATCAGCCTTTTTTAAGGCTAGCTATTGAAACAACTATTATTCGAACTAATTAATTTTTATTAGGACTACCACAAGATCAGTCTTTATGATGACTTTTCCAAACTAGGAGTCTAATCGAAGACTAATTTAGCCTAGTTAATTTAATTTCAAATTTCATTCATTTCAAAAATACCTGCGTTCAACCGGAAAAGCAACAAGACTAAGGCTAAAAATAATTCAATACGAAATAAATCACAATTCGTTATTCAACATTTTTCTAATAAAATTCACGATCTTATAGAATCTGAATGTAAACATAAACGACATCGGACAGACTTCCCTTCCGTTGATTCTATGCCGTCCAACAATATTTACGAGATTCTTCCTGAATCCGATTGTAGTGACACAGAAATTCTTTTAAAATTTCCTTAATGGACGCTTGTCGTTCTGAGAAAAAACAACAATCTATGCCTCCAGCGACGGTGATGATTTCCGATTTCAAAGCATTCCGTACTTAGCTTTCTGCTTTTCTCCCGGAAGTAAAAGCCTCATTTCAAATCGGACGAATAGGAGAATGTCGAGTCTTGGTTGATGAATTGGAAGATTACAAACGTCTTATCCGATATTTGTCCGAGAAACTTCATAAATATATAAAATGAAACTTTACTTAATACACTTCAATCGATGTGATGTAAACAATTTGAAAACTTTAGAAAAATTACGTTTCATTTCCTACATTAAAATTCATTGGGAACATTATAAATGACACATAGCATCATAAGAGAATCTTTTCCAAATAATGGTTCCATTGATAGCCCCTTTTCAATGACGGATTTTTCCATAGCACTCATGTCTTGTAACAATAACGCTCCTGGGTTGGACAGAATTAAATTCAACTTGGTGAAGAATCTGCCCGACCTCGCAAATATTGTTCCACCTGACTGGAGGCAAGTGAAAGTTATCGCCATTCAAAAGCCGAGGAAACCAGCTTCCAATCACAACTCATATAGACCCATTGCGATGTTGTCCTGCATCAGAAAATTGTTCGAAATAATTATTCTACGACGTCTCGAAACTTGGGTCGAGACGAACGGGTTGTTGTCTGATACTCAGTTTGGCATCCGTAGAAATAAAGGGACGAATGACTGCCTTGCATTACTTTCGTCTGACATCCAAATTGCCCTCGCTCAAAAGCAACAAATGGCATCTGTATTTTTAGACATTAAAGGAGCATTTGATTCAGTTTCCATTGATGTTCTTTCAGACAAGCTCCACCAACATGGACTTCCACCGGTTATAAATAATTATTTGCACAACCTTTTGTCAGAGAAACGCATGCATTTTTCACATGGCGATTTGGCAACATTCAGAATTAGCTACATGGGTCTACCGCAAGGATCATGCCTCAGTCCGCTCCTTTATAATTTTTACGTGAATGACATTGACAGCTGTCTAGTAACCCCATGTACACTAAGACAATTGGCAGATGATGGCGTGGTTTCAATTACTGGACCCAAAGCTATTGATCTGCAAAAACCATTGCAAGATACCTTAGATAACTTGTCCGTTTGGGCTGTTCATCTGGGTATCGAATTCTCTGCGGAGAAAACAGAGCTGGTCGTCTTTTCACGAAAGCATGATCCCGCGCAGCTTCAGCTTCATATGATGGGAAGAATGATCCAACAGGTTTTGACTTTCAAATACCTTGGGGTGTGGTTTGATTCCAAATGCACTTGGGGAGGACACATTAGGTTTCTGATAACAAAATGCCAACAAAGAGTAAATTTTCTTCGAACAATAACAGGATCTTGGTGGGGTGCTCATCCGGAAGATCTAATAAAATTGTATCAGACAACGATACTTTCAGTGATGGAATATGGATGCGTTTGCTTTCGTTCAGCTGCAAACTCTCATATTATCAAATTAGAGCGAATTCAATATCGTTGTTTGCGAATTGCTTTAGGCTGCATGCATTCGACACATACAATGAGTCTTGAAGTTCTGGCGGGAGTTCTTCCATTGAAAGATCGTTTTTGGGAGCTTTCATCGCGACTGCTAATAAGATGTGAGGTACTGAATCCCCTGGTTATTAATAACTTCGAAAGGCTCAATCTCAAACAAGATTCATGACAGTATATTTTAACCATATGTCACAGGAAATCAACCCTTCAAGATATATTCCTATCCGTGTCAGCCTCCTAAATGTCCCTGACTCAACTTTATTTTTCGACACATCCATGCAGCGCGAAGTGCGTGGAATCCCGGAACACCTATATTTTACACGGACGGATCACGAATTGAAGAGGCTACTGGGTTTGGTATATTCAACAATAATGTTTCGGTCTCATTTAAGCTTCAAGAACCTGCATCTGTTTATATAGCAGAGTTAGCAGCAGTTCATTATAGTTTGAGTGTAATCGTCACATTATCTCCAAACCATTATTTTCTTTTCACAGATAGTCTGAGTGCAATTGAAGCTATTCGCTCAAACGCTGCTTGCCAAAATGAACCTTTTTTCTTGGGCAAAATAAAACAGTGCCTGAACGTCAAATTGAATAATAATTATCAAATCACAATAGTTTGGGTTCCGGCTCATTGCTCCATTCCAGGCAATGAAAGAGCCGATAGTTTAGCCAAACGTGGTGCTATTGAGGGTGAGATTTATGAGAGACCGATTGCTTCCAACGAATTCTATAGCGCGTCTCGCCAAAGAACACTTGCCAGCTGGCAAGCTTCTTGGGATAAAGATGATCTGGGTCGGTGGATGCACTCAATTATTCCTAAAATATCGACAAAGGCATGGTTCAGGGGACTGGATGTGAGTAGAGATTTCATTCGTGTGATGTCCAGACTCATGTCCAATCTTTACACGTTAGATGCAAATCTCCTTCGAATTGGACTTTCCGAGACTAATCATTGTGCTTGCGGCGAAGGTTACCGCGATAGTGACCATGTTGATTGGACATGCGTGGAGTTTCGTGATGTCAGATCTCAACTAATAAATTCCTTGCGTACCCAAGGTAGACTATCCAATGTCCCAGTTCACGACATTCTTGCTTGTCGTGACCTTCCATACATGAAACTTCTTTATCATTTCATTAAATCCATTGGAGTTCCAATTTAAATTTTATTTTATGTTAGACTGTTTTCTCTTCCATGAGTTCAACCAATAGCCAACTATAGGATATTGAATATAAGTGGTGAACTGATACAAACAAACCTGAAATAGTTATAAGATCATGTTCAAAATAAATGTATTTTATTTAATGTAATTTAAAATAGCAACTCGCTTGATAAAAACAGTGTTTGGATTAACTAATGAGTACCAACATACTAATATGATATTCAAAATGTATTAGGTTTAAACTACTATGTATTGTGGATGTCACGGCGAAGAAAAACTTATGTATATTGCCTATGAAATAAACGTATTTATGAAAAAAAAAATTATAAATGACGTAATGGTATTGCAATCTTAACGTAATGTCGTCGTTGCCAAGGCTTCGGCCGTGGAACCAAAAATTGTCATACGGATATACGGTGTTTGAATTGTGGTAAATCGCATTCGAAAGACGTTAGTCCAATGAATGCAACCACTGATAAATTTTCATGTTCAAATAGAGATGGAAATCATAAATCCAAATTACTTGAAACGTTCTGTCAGGGAAAAAAATTTAAACGCTCGTTCGCTTAGACAACAAATCAAATCAACGACCTTAAATTTACAGAACATATCCGAAAATCGAAAAACTGTTACAAATACTTACCTTACCTCCCAGCCATAGGCCTGGGGTGTTCTTTGCTGTGTCAAGAATACGCCTCCACATAACTCGGTCCATGGCTGCTCTTCGCCAGCCACTCAAGGCACGGACGCTTCTGAAATCACCCTCCACTTGATCGATCCACCTTGCTCGCTGCGCTCGTCTTCCCAGCCAAAATACGTCTCTGTATTTCTCTGCTGGTGTCGTTGTCGGCGGTCACCAGTGAGCCCAAATACACAAACTCGTCAACCACCTCGATATTTATTTATTTATTTATTTATTTATTATTCCTTCATATGACCAGATATAGTCTACATGAAGCATTGGAAGGGGAAAAGCCCAATTGAAGATCCAAACAGAAACTATCTTCAATTTGGCATAAAAACCCCTTCTTCTTTTCTAATTTATATGGTTGGCTGAACTGACAATATAATCACATCACAAACAGTCAAGGACGGAAAAAATCAATCATCACCCTGAATACACACGATCATCTTTCACTATGCATCATCGTTCCATTGCGTACTCAATAATACATAACAGAGTCACTCAAACTCGTTCGGTATCATACTGCGTGCGATGGCGGAGAATAAGAGAATTGAAAATCGCGAAATTTTGAAACACGAACCCAATTGCCAATGCATGAGTTAAAGAGTGCCAGCGAACATCATCGGAAGCGATTATGTTCGTTCGTAAAAATGAACCAACTGTTCGTGTGCAATCGAAAATCCGAACGATTGACAAGTGTGACTGGATATATTCAGCAGGAGTTAGATCGAAACGATCTGTTGTAGGGAAGGGTGGAAAAAAAACTGGCTATGGCAAGATTGCATGATGAGTTCGGTCGGCTGAATATAAGTTTTTGCTTGAAGGGCAATGTGCATTATGATGATCGTTACATTGCCAGTTATGTTAACATGTTACAAGTTTGATGTGCTATTCTAGTCAGAGTTAATTAGGTCTTTTAAGACAAATAAGATGAGATTGTTAGTTGACGAATGAGGAAATCAATTAGTTCCAACTCTAACAAATTTGTCCGCCGATCATCGGTGCATTTCATATAAGTTTGTTTTGGAAATCTGGACATAATCATAACTGTATCTTCATGTAAAACCTCTCAATAGGCATAATATTCCAAAACAGTTGTTCCCTTTGTTGCTTGCTCAATCTTCTCAAGCAACAGTTTATGCATTTCTGTTAATCATATCAATCAATGCATATTCTGACTCATTTCAGGAAGATCAAACAAGTAACACTGGGAAAACCTTCCTTCGAAAAATCTTCATACCACCAGTGTTTGCATTATAATGTTAACGAAATGTTTTTGATTTCCTGAGATTGATATTGGGTGCTGATCAGTGCTGCACAATTATCACCTAGTCCACCTCCGCTAAGTATGGGGAAAATTTCTTTCCTTTCAATATCACTACAGTAATATTATTTAAATACACACATGATTATGAATGATCATTCTCACTATTATCAGGCATGCAGCGATTTGCACTAGCAGATGATGATATTCAGATGTCGGAAGTCCAGTACGCAATAGCAATATGCGCAATAGGATACAGCGAAAAAACAATACAATCTGAATATTGATTATAGAGACAAAGGACTTTGTTTTAATTCTAGGGTTGATTAAATCTCATGGTCTAAGTAACTTTATTGCCCTTATTAAACGCTATTTAGCACGAATTTTGTGTATAGAAGTAACAAGAGTGCAAATATTTGTGCGCAGCACTTGATCCAGCCCTCTACTGGGAAGCCTGTTGGCTACGATAACACTTGCTACAGCACTCTTCCACCGAGCTGGTTTGAGCGCTTGTTTGTGTTCGCTCTAGCCAAGTTCTCCGCTCCTGTTACTTCGGTGTATGAAAAGCAAGCAATAGTGACATATTTTTTTAAACCTGCATAAAAAATGTACCTGCAATTTACTCTGCATGAAACATGCTTCGTGATTGAAGTTATAATTGTCATTATAATTGGTTTTAATCACAGAGTGGCATATTAAGATCAGATTTAAATTGATTTTCAATACATCACCCACCATATTGAATTTCAGCATTTTCAGTGAGAATCTCTGCATGACTGATAATAGTGAGAATGTTATTGAATGATTATGATTTTATTATCACGTTCGAGTTTATGGATCATCACTTCTTGTCAAGTACTGATACTTTTTTGAGTTTCATTGAATTCTTGAATGATTACGACATTCTATTCAGTTTAGTTTTCGAAGTTTTCGATAAAAAGACACTGAAATAAATTAGTTTGAATAGGAAAAAGTTTGGTTGGAAAACTTTATTTCCTTAGCCATATTATAAAAAAATTATTGCCCCATTACCCAATCACCAGACTGGTGATACACGATCACCTTCTGTGATTTCTAAATTTCTGGTGATCACCGCTTGATCACCGTACGTGATTCCTCCTCTTATACCCCAGAGGACAAATTTAGTTTCACTTAAACAACACCATAATTGACATATTAGTCGAAAATTGGGAACTACTCTATGTTCATCGAATTTTAATTTATTGGGTGCTGATGGGACTAACATACACCAAGCGGTTATATTAATAATTTTAGACTACTAAAAATCACGATTCAGGGTTTTAGATACAAGGAATAATATTGTTAACAGAATGTTTCCGCTGATTTGTAAACAACAACAGTTGAAATGTTTATTATTTTGGATAGCGCATGTGTTATTATAAAGAATTATTTCTATTTTTTTTCGATATGTGTTATATTTATATAACCCCCCACTCAATATCTGTTAGTAGCTTTCAAACGGGATGCTTGCGGAATTCGGTTCAACCATTTCTGAAAAATGGGACTCGGAGGATCCGTTTGAAAGTCGGATTTTGCAGCAATTCTTTTACCTCTCTATAGGGAAAAGCAAAATATCCAGTTTGGTCCAGTAGTTTTATTGTTATCGTGTGTTCCCTAACGGTTTCGAGAAAACGCGCAAAGGAAATATCTCCGAAAGAATTGTAAGAATGATTTTCCCATTTTGCATTCATGATTTCTTATAATTATTTATCGATTGAAGCAAACATTGTTCATTCATTTCTTTTGCTCTCTTGTAATATGCTGTTACAAAAGTTGAAAATATAATGTGCATAGAAAATAGGTTTTCAGTTGAAAATGTTAGTTCCTTTCGGCAACTGTCAAGCCTCTACTGAAATATAGCAAATCGAGATACTACAATCACCTGAAAATACGGTATCATAAATTTTCTAGGTGAGCGGGCCACTAGAAACAACATCATGAAAACTGCAAATAATGTCGCTTTAATTTAGAAAATAACAACTTTTTTCACATATTTGCAGCATGAATCAAAAATGCACTTAAGCTTCCCGTCGGCTCGTGAAATCACCCCACGGATACGATTATTTTGCGCCTACCTTCATTATACTCCAGAGCGTTAAAAGAATGGATCGTCTTGAATCACGATTCAAAATACTTGCAAATATTCGGATTGCCGAGCGAGTTAACTCATCATTGGTTCGGATTGGTTCCGAACATGTACTAAGCAGAATTCAAATGGCAGCGCTCCATAACGAATGAAAGAGAGAATAAATGCGAGAGAATTAACTATTGCGCTTTGCCGATCGGGTGTTACTTGAGGCAATCGGGTGTTCGGCAGAAGCACACTTATGAACGAATAAAATCGAGTGACTCGCATCAGGTAGAAACGTGTCTATGAGTGCTAGCCGAGTGAAAATAGATACGATTATTCCCTTCCTTGCAAACAGTTTCATGTTACATAAATTGACATATTGGTTTTTACATAAATTCTTATACACTAAGTAAATTTCTTAAGTCTATCTTTAAAATTATCACATGAAATGGAAAAGTCGAAAAAATCATAGACATTGTTAAAAATACAACACATCCCCCTTATGTGTTCGTTCTGTCCATAATCAGTACGTTGATGGTCAAGTCTTAAAAAGTTCCTCGATCTTAAAGTTCTAGGTGGTACGTTAATATTAACTCGAGAAAGTATATATGGAGCGATTAATAATTTTCCAATAAAAGCGGCCCTAAAGATATTCCTTCTTTTGGCAAGCGTGTCCATACCAAGCAATCTGCAGCGATCTGTATAGGGTGGTAATTCTGTAGGGTTACGCCATGGCAGAGATCTTAGAGCATAACGAATGAACCTAGCTTGAACTGATTCAATTCGGTTAATTCAGACATCTATGTAAGGACTCCAAACTACAGATGAAGTTTCAAGGACTGATCGCACAAGGGTGAAGTACAGTGATCGAAGACAATATGGATCTTTGAACTCTTTTGCTATTTTGAATATGAATCCAAGATTTCGGTTGGCTTGAGCAATAATATGACAGTAGTGGTCTCTGAAGGACAGCTGTGTATCCAGTAGTACACCAAGATCTCTGACAACTGATACTCTCTCGAGACGTTCTCCGGAAACAGTGTAGCTCCAAACAACAGGCTTTTTCTTGCGTGTGAAGGTAATTACAGAACATTTGGATACACTTAGCGTCAATCGGTTACGCGTACACCAATCACAGAAAACATCGAGCTGTTTTTGCAAAACAATGCAGTCCTCTTCGGATCGAATGATGAGGAAGAGTTTTAGATCATCTGCATAAAAAAGCTTACATCCTGGTGGCAGGATAAAGCAAATATCATTAAAAAATAAAGAAAACAGCAAAGGTCCTAGGTTGCTACCCTGAGGTACGCCTGACAAGTTGGAGAAATTATCTGACTCGTTATTTCCAAGTTTGACAGAGAGAGTTCTACCAACGAGATACGATCTGATCCATTCAGTGAACGTTTTGGAAGCACCCAGTTTTCGAATTTTCGCAAGTAAAATAGCGTGATCCACGCGATCGAATGCTGCTTTGAGATCAGTATAAATCGTGTCCACCTGTGCCCCATCTTCCATACTTCGAATACAATGCGATGTAAAATGAGCAAGGTTTGTAGCTGTAGATCTGCCTGGGAAAAATCCATGTTGATCTGTCGATATGTATGTTTTAATTTCACTGAACAGAACATTGCTCACGAGAATCTCAAATAATTTAGATCCGGCGCAGAGTGATGTAATTCCACGATAGTTTTCTACATTTTGCTTATTTCCTTTTTTAAATACGGGAAACATGTATGATTTTTTCCAGCATTGCGGAAATATTCCTTGCGAGAGCGACTGATTGAATATAAGTTTTAAGGGAGAGCACAAAGCATTTGCACATTTTTTCAATATAATAGCAGGAATGCCATCTGGACCAGACGATGATGATGACTTCAACTTATTCAATGCAGTGAGTATATCAGCGTTGGTGAACTGGATGTTATTAAGGCTTAGTACATCACAAGGAACATCTCTTAGACCGGACTCCACCTGTGCTGAAGTAGATGGCACAGTCTCAAAAACACTTGAAAAGTGTTTAGCAAACAGCTTGCAGATTTCACCAGACAAACTTGAACTTTCATTCCCAAGAGTCATCATGGAAGGAAGACCGTTCTCCTTGCGTTTGTTATTCACAAAAGACCAGAAACGTTTTGGGTTCTGTTTAAGGTTGGCTTGAATCTGTAGAACATGTCTCGAATAAAGGAAGCGATTATACGCCTTATAATTGTTGCTGGCATGAGTGAATTCCCGTTTGGTAGTAGGATTACGTCGAATTGTATAGTGCCGAAGTGCAGCTGCTCTTAAACGTTTTAGTTGACGAAGGTGTCGATTTGACCAAGGTGGTTTTGTTCGAGGACGAGGGGCTGGTACATGTAGTCTAAACAAATAGTTGAGCACAGATGTAAATCTTTCCACCGCTACATTAACGTCTTTTGCATTGTCCAAGAGTAATTCCCAATCGATTGACTCCAATGAACTATTAAGTTTAAGAAAATCGGTTTTAAAAAAATCAAATTCTACATCTTCGACCACATCATTGAAACAGATTTTTTGGTAGCATGTTAATTCAGCCAACAGAGGAGGATGATGGCAATCTATACCAACAAGTGCTTCATCAGCTTGACGCACGTGACAGTTCGCTAACGCTTCCTCGTTAACGAACAAAAGATCCAAAGTGCGATTCAATCTATTAGTCACTGTACAAATCTGAATCATGTTCAATAAAGACATCCCGTCTAACAGAGTGCTACTAGATCCCGACACGACTGAGGATGACGGATCGGCAGACGCAAATCCATAGGAAGTGTCTTTCCACACAATACCAGGTTGATTGTAATCACCAAATATTAGATGAGAGGTTGAAGAATCAAGCGAGTTTGCAACATTCATCGCGGAGTCGATATGCTGTTGTACTATGCTTGCATTAATTGCCAAATCTGGCGGAATATATACTACACCGACGCATACGTTGAAATCTTGACTACCTATGTTCACCCAAAGCTGTTCGAGAGTAATGTTACAATTTTTGTTTGCTTTAGACATTAACCTATTAGTTACAGCGATGAGTACACCACCACCTCTTGTTTTACCAAAAATTTTTGGATCGCGATCGTTCCGATAAACTGTGTATCCAGGACCAAACAACTGCAGTGAGGAGATGTCATCGTTCAGCCATGTCTCGGACAGTACAATTACGTCATATTCTGCATCATAAACAGCAACGAAGAGGTCGTCGATTTTTGTGCGCAGTCCTCTCACGTTCTGATAATAGATTCTGAGTTGTGCAGTAGTTGAATCATCGTCGGGTATCTGCAATCCAGATTTGTTTTGAGGAGGTGCAGTATCGTTTGTAGCTTCAGAGGGACATATACCCTCCCTGGCTTTACCTGGAGAAAAAATCATGGCGGCACCAGGATCTGGAATGACAGTCGATATGCAAGTGATGGGTACAGAATCGGAGACATATTTTTCAAGCGTTGAGGGCAAACAGTAGTTGACGACTGAGTCGGAAGCATCTGTGTCAATTGGTGGCTGCAAACGGTAATAATTTTGAGGAGGAGCAGTATCATGTGTAGCTTCGAGAGGACATACACTCTCATTAGTTTTACCTGGAGAAAAATTCATGGAGGTATCAGGATCTAGAGAAGAAATCATGGCGGATGAATCATCTGGGATGACGGTCGACAGGCGAGAGACGGTAACTGAATCGGAAGCATCATTTTCACACAGTAAACAGGTGTTGACGGAGACGGAATCGGAAGCATCTATTTCAATCAATGGCTGCAAACAGTAATTGTTTTGAGGAGGAGCAGTATCATGTAAAGCTTCGAGAGGACATATACCCTCGCTAGTTTTACCTGGACAAAAAATCATGTCGATAACAGGAACTAGAGAGTAAGGCATGGCGGTATCGGAATCTGGAGATGACTTCATGGCGGCATCAAGTGATTGCTATTCAGCGCGGTGAATATATTGGCGTCTCCGTTCAACAAGTTTCTTATACACTTGGCATTCCAAACTGTATGCTTCATGTATTGTGTCCAAGTTTAATTTCTGATTTTTGTTCATCTGAGTACAGTTAGCGCAGCACACTGTTGTTGATTCACAAACAGCCGAAGCATGTTCACCAGCACATTTAGAACATATTTGAGGATGATTGCACTCATTGCTCTTATGTCCATAGGCACAACATTTAAAACAATGCACAATCCCGAAGCATTCAAACACTCTACATCTTTCCCAACCAATGTTCACACGACCTAACTTCAGCATGGAGTCATTAGCATCAGCGTTCACCTCGATTATAAAAATTGTAAGTCGTGATGTCGTTACGCACTGAATTGAAACATGTAATTAATTTTAATTATTAATTTATCGTCACCGTCTATCAATATTCGTGGTGGGAGGCGTCTTCCTCTCATGTATTTTGTTTTCGACGCATTTATGGCTAGTCCGATACGCCTAGCTTCAGTGCAACAGCCCTAATTTTATCATAGATCAGGCCGAAATCTATAACTTAGCTGGTACAGATAGTAGATCAGTAAAGTTAGCGCAATGCTCACGGCTGGCTATTTTAACATATTGCATCAGCCAGAAAAAACTGTACCACAAAGCGAGTCAATTGATTATGTACACAAGCGACGCGATCGCATTGAATTCACGTATACCCATAGATGGTAGTTATAGGTGGTAGTAAGTCAACCAGATATATGTAAAGCTGGAATATATACAAGGTGAGATGAAAAAACTGCAACAAAGTAAAACGCCATAATTTTTTCATTTTTTTTTAATTTTATTGAATGAAAGCAAAAAATGTCGGAAATAACATCAAATTTGAGAATCGGTTTAGATTTGTTCGAATTGGCCACCTTTGGCACGAACTATGGCCTTCAAACGGCCAATGAAACCATCACACGCTGCCCGAAAGTGGCTCTGCGGTATTTTGTCCCATTCTCGGCGAAGCGCTTGCTTGAGATGATCGACACTTTGGTATTTTTTAGTGCCAACCTTGCTTTCCAAAATACCCCAGGCACAATAGTCCAACGGATTGGCATCCGGAGATTTTGGTGGCCATTGTGCGGTGGAAATGAAGCGAGGAACCTCATTTCTTAACCATTCTTGGGTGGCGCGTGCTGAGTGCGATGGTGCTGAGTCCTGTTGGAATGTCCAAGGTCTGCGGCCGAAATGTTTGCGTGCCCAGGGCTTCAGAACTCCCTCCAAAATATTTTCGCGATAGATTTGCGCATTTATTTTGACCCCACGGTCTATGAATACGAGCGGCGAGCGACCATCGGCTGTTATGGCGGCCCACACCATCACCATGGCCGGCTTTTGAGTTCTGGTGGCCAACCGAAGTTGCAAATTTTCAGCTGACCTCTCTGGCAAGTAAACACGATCATTTTGTTTGTTTACAAACTGCTGGATAACGAATGGTTTCTCATCGGAGAAAACCAAATTCGGCAGTTCACCACTTTCGGCCAAGCGAAGCAACTCTTTAGCTTTTTCGAGTCTAACTTTTTTTTGCGCATCAGTAAGATCTTGCACTTTTTGGAACTTCAATGGCTTTAGTCCAAGCTCATTTTTCAATATTTGCCGAATGGCATATTGCGATATGTTCAGCTCACGAGCCATTTTTCGGCCACTGCGACGCGGATTTCGTTCAATTCGCTTCTTCACTTTTCGAACCATTTCTGCCGATGTTGCTGTTTTTTTTCGTCCACTTCCTTGACGTCGGGCTACGCTACCAGTATCACGGTAACGAGCGATGGTACGAGACACAAAAGATTTATTCACTTTTAAATGCTGGAGGGCTCTAACGATAGCCACTTGTGGTTTTCCAGCCAAATGCAAAGCAATCACACTATCACACTTGAATTCCATCACAAATAACTTTTTTTCTGAAAAATTCCCACCAAAATGCTTTTGTGCGCTTGTAAATAATATAATGAGCTGTCACTAGAATAAATCTGACAGCTGTGGGACGAGCGGTTTAGAAATGACAGCAGTCTGAAGTTGGTTGCAGTTTTTTCATCTCACCTTGTATATATATATATATATATATATATATATATATATATATATATATATATATATATATATATATATATATATATATATATATATATATATATATATATATATATATTTATATAAATATAGCTTTTGGTTCGGTACTTATATTTTGAGTATAAAAAGGACGGTTTTTGATTTTAGCGAGGCTTCTTAATTCTACTGTTAAGAGTAATGCTCCTTGGGCGACCGGGTAACAACGTAATCAAACTTGGACACCATTACTCGTGGCAAAACCAGTAATTAGGACAAAAAGCAGTATTTAGCATAGAAGTTAGGGCAGGCACAAATTTGTGTGCCTCAGGAAAAGTTTTGCATGTTTGAAAAGAAAAGAAAATTGGAAATAAAATATAAGTGCGTATAAATTTTTTCATCAGAAGAAAACGTCGCGTTAATTAGATGACATTTCGAGCATTGAAAGAAATACCCCTCTCGCCGCTCAGTTTAAGTTGTTCATTGTGGTGACAGCGGAAAAAAAAGGCGGGTGGGTAATGTCAGAGACATAACTGGATGTCGTGAATACGAAAACAACTGACATGTTCCTCAACACTTCCGAATATCAATTAGTTGATCAATTGTATATGAATTATGCAAGCATTCCCCTTTTCCACATTTTTCGCAAAAACAAAGAATGCTTCACTTGATCTAGATTACTGTGAATTTCACACAGCGAAAAGTGCAAAAATCTAACCAAACTGTTCTAGATTTGCACTAAACTGAGGATATTTCCTTTCGATTTGCGAACAACACATCCTAATAGTTCTTCAGAAAACTTTTAGAGCCATTAGAACGGCTGATTTTTTTGTGATGCTCTTCACTTTTTCATCCATGCAAATGACTGGCAGCTGTGACGTAATCGCTTTTGTCGGAAGCGAAACTAGCTTTGCGAACGGCACAAAATACATCTGCTCGCATTGGCGATAGAATCCAAACTGATTCAATTTTTGTTAGGAGCTTTTTTTTACGTGATTTCGTTTGTAGTTTTTTCACTAATGGACGGTCCTAACGGCTATAAAAATAGCCGCATACAGAATTTTAATGTCGATTATTTCATTTTGGATTTGCATAATTTATTGAAAGAAACTATCAATATGCTATAGGGATTTGTTTCTAGCATTCAGAAGGACCAAATTGAGGAACTCACTACGATATTCATCACTTTTCGGAACATTTTTCTCGAACGATTTGTTGTACAACAGCAGATATTTTGTTCTCTTCCTCAGAACGCGTTCTGATTGGCTGGTGTTGACATGGGTCAAATGAGACAGGTTTTTCAATAGTGTACTATTGAAATACTTCAATGCTTTTGCTATACACGTTTAAGTTGAAAAATTTCGATTCTATTGGTAGTTAGATTATATAAGCCTTCAAAATACGAGAAAGGCAAACGCGCCTTATGAATTATCCTCTTTGATACTCGTTTATGCCAAACATTTCAGAAAAGTTTAATTTTGAACTATTTGAGATTATGTCACACAACTGAAAATTTTATCATAAAATTGTGATCATATTTCTGATGGCATGTAGAAAAAATTATGTTGATTCGTTAGATACAACAAGAGATATTCACGATCAAAAACTTATCACTTTCTCAGAGGGTAAATTTTGAAAAGGCACCCCATAGTAAAGTAAGTCGTATTCACGACAAAAAGAACATTTGAAAAAAAATACGGAACGCTATTCGAGAGGAGGTATTGTGCCGCGAGTGAATTTAAAATGAAGACAGTTATAATCAGGTGAGTCTACATTTTTTTATATATATATACAGTGGACAAATAAACGCACGGCAAGGCAAGTTTATGAACCCAGTAGTGTGTACATTGTCGGTACCAGTGATATCCGCGGTCATGCTGAAAATTTAAGTTTCTTTTTCTTCACTTCGGTCAGGTTTGCGGGCGCTAGAGTGAAAATAAAGCTAGGAATTATTGCGCACGCAGACAGTTAGAATAACAGCGGTCAGGTACATAATTGACTGAATGCATACGAAGTTCTGATCGTAATAATAATCGACGTCCGCGCGAGTATTTCTGTGCTAATTAAAGCACATAATATATATATATATATATATATATATATATATATATACTAGCTGACCCGTCGAACTTCGTCTCGCCCGTTTTTTTTTAAATTTATGTTTTCGGACAGTAGAATTGTCAAACGTTATGCTGTTAATGTATCTTTCCATTATTTTACTGATTACTTGGCTGCGATGAATTCATAAAAAAATTGTGAATATGTTAAAAGTTTTTGTTACGCAAAAATAAAGCGAATGCACCGCGAATCATCTTTTGAGTCAGTGCATCGAATAGCGATTGTTGATCTCTCTCAGACTATGGTTTCGACATATGGAATAAAAAGTGAAGCAAAAATAACTGAGATGACTACTTTAAATTGATTAGAACAAATTTACAAAAGCTGCCCTCGCGACTTGTAGTTCGTCAATTCTTGCTAGTCTGGTGATATTATTTAATCGTGTTTGATGAATGTTCGTAGCGTGACAATCACAGGAAAAAATTTCCATTAACAATTTAGCGATAAAACTTTATTTTTACTTTTAATGTATGACTTCTGGTCAGTCAGTAACTATTTAGTAAATTTTTTAGTGTGGGAAAGTGTGGTGGGCAAAAAAAATTAACATATCAGAGACTCGGATGTTTCGCATCGCTAAGTTCGACTCCTCTGGTAGACGGTAAAAGTTTAGATGCGAGAAATCTTCTTCTTACTTAAATGAACCTTGTTACGTCGAATTTTCCGCACTTTATCTTCAAATCCTTATTCCTCCTTGAGTACTATGGTTAGTTTGATATTGTTAAAAAATCGAATGATAAAATGAGTAATTCTTGGACATTCGAAAGTTCAAGTTACCATTCTTTCAAATATTGTATCCATTAACTTTTACATGAACACTGCATTCGTTTAATAGTTTTATCAATAGTCGTCTCATTAGTCGACACCACATAATTTTGTTTAGTACCCCACCTACAATTAATGAATGGTGAAGTTCGGCACTGAGAATCTATATCAGAAAGTTTTATATGAAAATAATGTGCAGTTCTTCTGTTATAGAGGAGTGAAGATGAGGAGTGATTGTACCAGTATACAGCTTATCGTTCGAGTCAATGCATAAAATCTCACAACTAATGGTTTTCAATCCACCAGAATTTACCCGACGCGAACGAACTTCAGCATGCTAAATTCAAAGCAAACCTCTATGATTGATCTCATTATTTAAACAGCAGCATCTTATCATTGATTCGTACAAAATTTGGCAATCAATAATGTTGATACCCAATTAAGCACGTGGCTCGAAATGACGAACCACATGAATTCACACAAAACAACTCGTTGCGCGCCAAATGATTCTTTCAACGATCTAGTATTCCTTTCTTCGACGGCCAAACACTTATGCAACTCGTTATGAGCCAAACACCTATCGATGATCTAGCAATCATTGGCGACTTTTTCAGTGGAAAATTCCATTGTCCATACAAAATAACTTTATTGGTTTTTCCCACTTTTCCGGTAAGTTTTCATAATTTTTTTGATGTACGAACCCGGTGGGGGTAAAAACTGATCAAACAAAAAAAAAGCATCTCAATCCGTCCATCCGTTCTTACGTGATGCGATTACAAAGAATGATCTCTGCATTTTTATATATAGATATATATATATATATATATATATATATATATATATATATATATATATATATATATATATATATATATATATATATATATATATATATATATATATATATATATATATATATATATATATATATATATATATATATATATATATATATATATATATATATATATTGATTAAACGAGCAAACGCAGCAGATACAATCACGTACACATATCGACAATAATATCATTGGGTAGCTTTTGCACTTGACGCGCGCGCGAATGAAATGAAATAAAAAAAAACAGTCATATATCTGACTCTTATATTTGATAACCGCTTATGCTTCGGCAATGATTGTTGGTTCATATTTTGCAACCAACTATAACATAAGAAAAATATCGGAACAAGTAGTTTTGCATTTTAAATTCAAAGTATCTTAAATAGTACAAATAAATCTCAAATGAAACGGTAGATCGTTTTTTCGTACTAATTAAATATATTGAAACCCATTCACGATGACGACATGTCATCCACGATTCAAAGTAACAACCTATGCACATATCCGGAATAGTTACAAAAAGCGCAAACAATGCATTTTAAACCACGCGCATAGCAGCGGTATGATGAATGATGATACATACAGTGTAAATAATAATAACAATAAAGGGTAATAACTTCGCGCGATCGACTTCGCGAACGATTGAAACATTACTAGCGCAGGTTAAATTCTCGTATGGTATGTAATACTAGGAAATTTGAAACTGTGTTGGCCATGGTCAAGATATTGCGGCCTACGATGATTTGTAGATGTTTGGAACATATCAAATTTGCTATGACTAACAAGTATTTCGAGATTCCAATCAAAATATTAAACTAATATAGATTGCATGAGTTGTAGCAAAATAATAAATTACATTTACATGTCAGTTTGGTATTCTATGCTGGTTAAAGTTGCACACGATGCTAACATTTGTGTGTATGGTATATCATACGGTGTAATAATTTCGTGTAAAAAAGATTTCTAACAGTGGTTTTGCGTTTCCCATAATTTTCAACACATAATATGATGGAACTGATGTTATCAGTTCATTCGATTCAAGTTTTAAAACCCCTGTGTTATAATGGATGTGGTAATACTAAAAGTACAGCGCAAAAATTGCAATTCCGGGCGAAAGTTGCTCGTGCAGAGCTTCTTATATTGCGATGTGTTATACAATGACCAGTAATTTAAAACTAGGTCAAGTTTGTTTACGATGATTGTTCTTTTTGTATGTCGACCATGACCACGGTCAAGATCGTGGTTTTTCACTGTTAAATAATGATAGGTAGTCGACGGAAATTAATCTCCTACTGGTGGGGGGGTAGTGAAAACAAAACTATTAGCAGCGCAAAGCGTGTTTTAAAAATTCCTGCATATGTTAAAAATGATGCTCGTAAAAACATACAACAGAGGTCTTACAAAGATACAAGAGTATAAAAATGAAATGAAGAGCTACTAGTTAAAAAGATAAAGCGGCATAGCGAATTAAAGTCACATTGACAATGGCGAACGAAAATAATATTGAAGGCGGTGGTGCCTATCGATTTCCGATGTTGGATGCAATACAATGTACACCAGAATTTCATGGTTCAGTTAATGAACTGGAACCATTTTTATGTCAAATAAGTTATTTTGCAGAGCAAATCCCGCAAGGTGCGAATGAAAAACCTTTAGCAAATGTGATACTTACGAAATTAAAAGGAAATGCCGCAACTTTTATTAATAGAATAAGAGCCAACACAATAAATGATGTGTTTCAAAATTTGAGAGATCAATTTGCAGTAAAAGTTACAGTAGACGGGATTCTTATCAGGATCGAAACTCTTGAACAAAAATATGGAGAATCTTTTGAAGAGTACGCTGAAAGAGCGCTACAAATAATGGAATTTATTGACGCTCAACAAGAGAATCAAGTCACGGAGGAAGTACAAAAATCCTTTGCAGAAAGAGCATTAACGATTCATTTTATAGCAGGATTATCGAATAAAAACTTAAAGCAACTAGCAAAAAATCACAGGCTTTTTAAGTTTCAAGAATTAATAGGATTCCTAAAAGAGGAGGCAAAAATCAGCTATATATTAACAAATATTGAAAATCGGCTGCTATCCTACCATGCAATTGATAAACCAATACTCTGTCCAAGCAACAAATATAAATGTTATCCAGAGAGACAAATTGAAAATTCCCATAAATACAACCGGAATTTACACAATGAATTTTATCGTAACGACAGATGCTTGATCGAAGATAGCAATTTTGATAGTAAACACTTAAAATATAATGCAAAACAACTGTGGGTAAACTGCATGACATACAGTAATAGAAACATATTGCGAAGATATGATAATAATATCAGAAGTTAAACTACATAACACAAAAGACTATGCATTTATGATGTTATTGAGATCGGCAACCAGACCTAATAACGAAATGAGCTTCCTAGTAGACACAGGAGCAAGTGGCAACATGATAAGTAGACGAAACGCAGAGTACATGGGGGCATATACAATCAATGGGAACGAAGTCATAGAATATTCTGGGGTAACAGGTACTGTTAGAAAAACATTAGGTACCGTAGAACTGAATTTTATCATCGCTGGAAGAATTTTCCAAACGAAGTTCGACGTAGTGGAGAATTTGACTCCAGGTGGTATTTTGGGAATGAGATTTATGAATAAGTATGTTCTTAGTATGCACAATGACCGAGGGTGGATATGCTTACGGAAAATACCTCTCACATTTGAACCAAAAACGGAATCGTATGAAACTCATCAGAAACAGGAGAACAGAGTCTCGGAATACGAGGCAGGTAACGAGGTCAAGGTACAGGAAAAATACCAAACAGAAGATCAAACCAAGCTTAGTCTACAGGGTAGGCAGTTTACAGAAACGACAAAAATTACACGGGGCAATTGCAAGAAAGTATGCAACCACATGAATTGTTGAAAATAAATTGTACTAAAAACAACCAATTGTTAGTGAGAATTGCTTCAGTAAATAGACCGAATGAAAAAATTACATATATGCTCGATACTGGAGCCTTTTATAACGTGATGAGATGGGATACTGTTGCGAAAATAGGAGCAGAGGAAATAAACTATAAAGATAATTTATACATTGCAGGCTTTGATGGAACTCAATCGCAGACTATTGGGTCAGTGAAAATCACGTTGATTATTGGAAAAACTCATTACAGAGTTAGGTTTTACATAGTAAAAGATTTATGTGTTCCTGGAATCATTGGAGCAGAGTTTTTAAAGATATATACAATTTATGTTACTCAGAATTTCGACTACATATGCCTAAGTGTACCAAACGAGCACAATAATGTAGCAAATATACCAGTAATAGGAAAAGAAAAAGTACACGCAACTGAGCATTATGGGATGCGTGCTGCGGATAAGAATGGGTGCAACATTGAATTAGCCACCCGCATAAATAATGAAAGAAATAATGAAGTAAATGGTTATAATGAGAAGCCAAAGAAGTCTTCGAACAGTGCAACTAAAGCAAACAATAATTTTGAAATAAAAAAAATTCCAAGTAGAAATAGGACAACCGAAAAACATATTAAAACTGATGCAAAGAGTGGCAAAAATGAAGTAATTATCGTCAATGCTGAAGTCTTGGAGAGCAGTTTATCAAAGCATAGTAAATATGAAGTGAATAAAAATGATAACATTGGTGCATCGTATCAGAGCAACTATGAGTTATACAAAACCGACAATCGTTCAGATAGTATGCTCTGCGGTTGTGGGACTAATATTACTCATGAAGAAGAAAAAGATTTTATTGACAGAGAGTATGACGAGGAAGACAAATGTTTCCTTGATTTAGATACAAATCAAGACGTAATTCTTACGGAAAATAAACGATACGGTCAAATAACTGGTCGAGACCGAACGGATAAAGTATTAAAATCACTAAATATAAATCATTTGAAAAGAGCAAATTTTATGGATATAGAGAAAATTATGGCATCATATAGCGATGTTTTCTACTTGAAAGGGGATAATCACCGATGCAGCGGTACATGAAATTGAGACAACTTCAAACGTGCCTATCAATAAACGGCAATACAGATTTCCAGAAGCCGCTAAAAATCATATTAATGAAGAAATTGAAGAAATGCGTAGGCAAGGTATCATAAAGCCTAGTAAGAGTCCGTAGAATGCACCAGTCTTATGTGTTCCTAAGAAGGACGATGAATTTGGCAACAAGAAATACAGAATTGTGGTTGACTTTAGGGCTCTAAACTTAGTAACAAAGCCATTTGTATACCCAATTCCACTAATCGACAAGATTTTGGATAATCTCGGAAACAGTAAATATTTTTCCACTTTGGATTTAAAATCGGGATTTTACCAAGTACCCATTAACCCAAAAGATGCTGCCAAGACAGCGTTTTCAACTCCAAAAGGCCACTTTGAGTTCACAAGAATGCCTATGGGTTTACGAAATAGTCCATCCACTTTTCAGTGATTAATGAATACAGTGTTGTATGAAATAAATGACGTGAAAGCTATAGTCTACTATAGTCTATAGGGACAGTACATTTTTATGGAAAATTTATACCACATATAGCAGAGAAACGTAAACCACTGAACGATCTCTTGCGAAAGAATGTGAAGTTTGTTTGGACAAACGAGTGTCAAAAAGCCTTTGAGGAACTAAGAAACTTTTTAACTTCAAATACACTGTTGGAAACACCAAATTACAGACATGTTCGTAATCACAACAGACGCTAGTGAGTACGCCCTTGGAGCAGTACTTTCTAATGAAAAATCAATTGAGAGACCAATAGCATACGCAAGCAGGGGCCTGGTAGGTGCCGAAAGAAGGTACCACACAATCGAAAAGGAACTATTGGCGATTGTATGGGCAATAAACCGCTTCAGACATTTTATTTTTGCAATCAAAAATTCATTGTCTATGCTGATCATAGACCTCTCATTTCAATATGGCACTTAAAAGAAACTTCGCCAACCCTTACATGACTACGTCTAAAATTACAAGGACTCGAAATAGATATTCGCTACAAACAAGGTAAAGACAATGTTGTGGCAGACTTTTTGTCGAGATTACCCGAGCAGGCCGAGTCCTTACACCCTATATCAGTAGTCACTAGACAACAGAAACGTCAACAGCAGCAAGCGGAAAACAACGAACTTGCGAAGCGGAAAGACACGGAAAATAAAACAATTCCCTCAAAACAACTTAAAGACGAATCAGGCAGGTTTACTTTATTTAAAAATAAACAAAAAAAAGAATGGAATCCGCACATGGACGGATTAGAAAACATCGATTTTGGATGGGACGAAAAAGAAGACTTGGGAACATCTTCTTATTTATTATAGAAATGATATCAAATTTGATTTGCTGAAATTTTCAAAACATAAAACAAAAGAAAGCGATTTTGATGGTACTTTTGTAATAATAAACAGTAGATCAGCATACAAAGAACTAGCCGAACTGGTAGATTTACCACACGGCTTAAAAGACTATTTGAATGGAAGAATATTCGCATTTCCTGAACATAAAATATGGGGATTAGTTTTAAATGGCTCAAGTAAATCACTAACCGACACAAAAATTCTATTAGATGGGTTAGTAGATGGTTTCAGTAATTGTCCCGAAGACATGAGAGGTGCGAAAAACATTCAGATAATTTCCTACCGAAATATGCAGAAAATTCCCGAATCAAATGTACTGAGGTTCATCGCAGAAAAATTTGATAAAATTTTCACCCCATACGCACCAGAAAAAGACAGAATGTGGGTACCAGAAAAAGATCGCGAAACTTTATTGAAAGAGTTGCACGATGCTCCTCTAGGTGGACATGTTGGAAGTAAACGAATGGCAGAGCGTATGAGTCCACTATTCCAATGTAATAATATGCGCAAAGATATCGAAAATTATGTAAGACAATGTGATTCTTGTCAGAAGAATAAAATTGGCCGTTCGAATAAAATTCCAATGAAAATTACTACGACATCATTGGAACCATTCGAAAAGCTGTACATGGATATAGTAGTACTCCCAGAGTCTGACTGGGGTAACAAATATGGCCTTGTTATGCAAGACGATCTGACTAGGTATTTAGTTGCAGCACCGATGGAAAATCAAGAGAGCTCCACGGTTGCTCAAACTTTTGTAAATAACTATATATGTAGATTTGGGACACCAGCTGAATTAGTAACAGATAATGGGTCCAATTTTGTTAGTTAATTAATGAAAAATATCTGTAAAATTTTAAAAATTAAGAAAATTACTACTAGTACATATCATCCGCAGGCAAACCTCGTCGAAAGATCAAATAGAGAATTAAAAACATATCTTAGACAATATGTGGGTAACGATCCTAGAATATGGGACCAACTTTTAGCATTTTTTACATTTGAGTATAATACTACGATTAACGCATCAACGGGTTACACTCCGTTTGAGTCATTACATGGGAAACGAGCAAATATTCCTAACTCAATGTACATATATAACAATGATGGGATGTACTATGAAGATTATGTGAATGAAATGCGGTCATCATTCAAGCGATTGCATCATCAAGCACGAGAAAATTTCATTAAATCAAAAGAAAAACGTAAGGAGCTGTATGATAAAAACTCCAACGAATGGCAACCAATGTGGGGGGACTTAGTGTTAGTCAAAGCCAATCCCACAGGCGCAGGCCAAAAATTACAATCACTTTGGAGAGGACCATATGAAGTAGTCGCTCTACCTAGTGAACAAACAACAACAATTAAAAATGGAAACAGGCTTGAGAAAATCCATAATAATCGCTTGAAAAGATATACCGAATGATCGACGAAACAAAAACTCGTGATCACCCGAAAGATTTTAAATATATATATATATATATATATATATATATATATATATATATATATATATATATATATATATATATATATATATATATATATATATATATATATATATATATATATATATATATATATATATATATATATATATATATATATATATATATATATATATATATATCTATATATATATATATATATATATATATATATATATATATATATATATATATATATATATATATATATATATATATATATATATATATCTATATATATATATATATATATATATATATATATATATATATATATATATATATATATATATATATATATATATATATATATATATATATATATATATATATATATATATATATATATATATATATATATATATACATATATATATCTCGGATTTATTCACAAATTGTGTTCAAATTAATCTAAAAGACAAATCTAAGTATGTTTTCAGATCGATATAGACCGCCGAAAAAACACCTCAGTAAGTAAAGGGGGAATAGTTGCGGCATGGAACTGACCATTCGACCTGAATGAAAAGCAAAAACCAAACAAAAAGAAGGAAGGTAGCAATTACCAGAGGCAAATGAAGGAAAAACAAGTCAATGGACAGAGATAAGCATTATGTAAGCAGCATTCATGGTAAGATGAGCTGAAATATCGCATTGAAGCGAGTTGCAGAAGTTGAAAAAAAAGTATAATAATTTGAGTAGAAACAAAAGATTAACAGAAAACGGACACCTGCAACAATCTTCCCATGCCACAACTGTAACGAAACGTTCTACTTTCACAAGTTAAAGGGAAGCTAATAGTGTGTTGATTGCCAAAGATAGATTAGATTGATAGAAAGAGTGTCCAAAAATAAACGGAAATAATAATAAATAAAAAAAACAAACACGATCCTACAATTGTTTACGAAAATTGATTCGTGTATACACGCGGTGGATACAATACATTATAGAAAGGATAACAATTGAGTATTAGGTACAAGGTGCAGCTATGCAAGTTTATTAGGAGATTATTTGTAGAAGAAATCGGAGCCCTGGCCAACGCGTGCATCCAACGTATTCATCGCGGTCGTGCAAGAAGGAAGGATATCGGTAGCATAGCAAAGCTACCTAAGAGAACGAGAGGGTGTGGTCGAACGCGGTGGCAAGTCGAAGACAAAGGGAACCGTGGACCCATCAAGATGTCGGAAATATGAACACAAGAGCCTGTAAACCGGACGAAGGTGCAGATTCGATGTTGGGGACCATAGCAACGAATTAAAGTAAAACGCAGTCAACGCAGTTAAAGACGATGCGCGGGTGCACCACAAAAGTCCAAAGTGCTATCCCATGTTTCACACGCAATAAGACAAGAAAGGAAGTAAACACAGTCGACATAGTCGAGAATGATCTGCGCGGGGGGGTGCCACAACAATACAAGGTACTACCCCGTGTTTCACTCAGTGGGAATCGTCAAAGCTCAACTGAGGCCAGAATAAGAATAAACTCATCGTGCAGAATAATGCAGTAGTTTCGATGACACTTAAAACTCAAACGAAACAGCGATTAATTCTTAAACTATGGTCAACAAACCGGAGGATACTAACTGAGATGTTTGACTATGAGAACCAGACGAGAAGAAGGAGCTACCATGGAGGAAATGACACGGCACCCAGAGTCCAAGACTAGCAACCTTTCGATCACCCCACCCCACAGAGAAGGTACAGACAAAAGCGACTACAAGGCGGCACTGGGACTGGAATGGAGGCACACGCTACGGCATTGTAAGGTTAGGGAAGCTAACTTCATTAAATATTTAAATGGAACAAAGTAATATGTAACAAATGAATATGTAAACAGAAAAAAAGGAAACCAAAAATTATTAATCTTTTGTAACGGCAATCTTAGGGCTAAAAGTTTTACATTCCGATAACATAACCTGTTAAGTTACTACCCGCGCGATCAACTTGATGTTATCATCAAGCTCAGTAAGTAAGGGGGCGTGCAACAGCCCTAATTTTATCATAGATCAGGCCGAAATCTATATCTTAGCTAGTACAGATAGTAGATCAGTAAAGTTAGTGCAATGCTCACGGCTGGCTATTTTAACATATTGCATCAGCCAGAAAAAAACTGTACCACCAAGCGAGTTAATTGATTATGTACACAAGCGACGCGATCGCATTGAATTCACGTATACCCATAGATGGTAGTTATAGGTGGTAGTTAGTCAACCAGATATATGTAAAGCTGGAATATATATATATATATATATATATATATATATATATATATATATATATATATATATATATATATATATATATATATATATATATATATATATATATATATATATATATATATATATATATTTATATATATATTCCAGCTTTACATATATCTGGTTGACTAACTACCACCTATAACTACCATCTGTGGGTATACGTGAATTCAATGCGATCGCGTCGCTTGTGTACATAATCAATTAACTCGCTTGGTGGTACAGTTTTTTTCTGGCTGATGCAATATATTAAAATAGCCAGCCGTGAGCATTGCACTAACTTTACTGATCTACTATCTGTACTAGCTAAGATATAGATTTCGGCCTGATCTATGATAAAATTAGGGCTGTTGCATGCCCCCTTACTTACTGAGCTTGATGATAACATCAAGTTGATCGCGCGGGTAGTAACTTAACAGGTTATGTTATCGGAATGTAAAACTTTTAGCCCTAAGATTGCCGTTACAAAAGATTAATAATTTTTGGTTTCCTTTTTTTCTGTTTACATATTCATTTGTTACATATTACTTTGTTCCATTTAAATATTTAATTAAGTTAGCTTCCCTAACCTTACAATGCCGTAGCGTGTGCCTCCATTCCAGTTCCAGTGCCGCCTTGTAGTCGCTTTTGTCTGTACCTTCTCTGTGGGGTGGGGTGATCGAAAGGTTGCTAGTCTTGGACTCTGGGTGCCGTGTCATTTCCTCCATGGTAGCTCCTTCTTCTCGTCTGGTTCTCATAGTCAAACATCTCAGTTAGTATCCTCCGGTTTGTTGACCATAGTTTAAGAATTAATCGCTGTTTCGTTTGAGTTTTAAGTGTCATCGAAACTACTGCATTATTCTGCACGATGAGTTTATTCTTATTCTGGCCTCAGTTGAGCTTTGACGATTCCCACTGAGTGAAACACGGGGTAGTACCTTGTATTGTTGTGGTATCCCCCCCGCGCAGATCATTCTCGACTATGTCGACTGTGTTTACTTCCTTTCTTGTCTTATTGCGTGTGAAACACGTGATAGCACTTTGGACTTTTGTGGTGCACCCGCGCATCGTCTTTAACTGCGTTGACTGCGTTTTACTTTAATTCGTTGCTATGGTCCCCAACATCGAATCTGCACCTTCTTCCGGTTTACAGGCTCTTGTGTTCATATTTCCGACATCTTGATGGGTCCACGGTTCCCTTTGTCTTCGACTTGCCACCGCATTCGACCACACCCTCTCGTTCTCTTAGGTAGCTTTGCTATGCTACCGATATCCTTCCTTCTTGCACGACCGCGATGAATACGTTGAATGCACACGTTGGCCAGGGCTCCGATTTCTTCTACAAATAATCTCCTAATAAACTTGCATAGCTGCACCTTGTACCTAATACTCAATTGTTATCCTTTCTATAATGTATTGTAACCACCGCGTGTATACACGAATCAATTTTCGTTGACAATTGTAGGATCGTGTTTGTTTTTTTTATTTATTATTATTTCCGGTTATTTTTGGACACTCTTTCTTTCAATCTAATCTATCTTTGGCAATCAACATACTATTAGCTTCCCTTTAACTTGTGAAAGTAGAACGTTTCGTTAGAGTTGTGGCATGGGAAGATTGTTGCAGGTGTCCGTTTTCTGTTAATCTTTTGTTTCTACTCAAATTATTATACTTTTTTTTCAACTTCTGCAACTCGCTTCAATGCGATATTTCAGCTCATCTTACCATGAATGCTGCTTACATAATGCTTATCTCTGTACATTGACCTGTTTTTCCTTCATTTGCCTCTGGTAATTGCTACCTTCCTTCTTTTTGTTTGGTTTTTGCTTTTCATTCAGGTCGAATGGTCAGTTCCATGCCGCAGCTATTCCCCCTTTACTTACTAAGGTGTGTTTTCGGCGGTCTATATCGATCTGAAAACATACTTAGATTTGTCTTTTAGATTAATTTGAACACAATTTGTGAATAAATCCGACATATATATATATATATATATATATATATATATATATATATATATATATATATATATATATATATATATATATATATATATATATATATATATATATATATATATATATATATATATATATATATATATATATATATATATATATATATATATATATATATATATATATATGTTAGTATGCATTGTAAAGTGCTTTATTGATTTTCTTTCATGTTCACATATGAATTGTATTTCTTTTCATCCTTTCAACACGTTTTTTTTAATCTTCAGTATTAATCATTAATTCCCTATTGTTCGATACCGAACGCATAATGCAGGGAAAAAATTACTCATGTCTTGTCTTTTCCCAAAATGATTGTTTTGTCATACATTCCCGCTCCCGTATTCCCCACTGAACTCAAATTTAATCCAATAGCTTGTATCTGTTCCCTAAAATTCACACGCATTGAGCATGTCCATTCATGTCCGCACAGGAAAGTCTCCCCATACAAGCATTCTCTGCTAACACGCAATTCGTGTTGTTGTATTGAAAGGGGGTGGGGCTTAATCCTTGCTGAATGAATGCACACGTCGAACTGAAAAATAGTATATAAGAAATCGTTTCACGCACTAAAATTCATTATTGTTGTAACCATTGTACAGTAAACATCGCGAAATAAAATTAAAGAGTTAAACCTGGAATTTCTTTTCTGCCACCGAAAGAACACCATTGAGGTTTGGTATCCGCTGCTTGAGTGAGAATTCCGATTGCTGCTGCTTTTGAGCCTGTCGCCATCGAGTATAGTTCGTTTCAGCGTTCCGAATCGCTATCGAACTTCGTCCATCCGTTCTGGAGCACCGCCGAGAGAACCACAAAAATTTGTCTATCGATCCGATCCCCAATCAGACCCTAACCAAGGTAATCTGTTGTGGACACCGGTTCGAACTGTACAGACAATTTTAATTCTCTGGTGTGTTGGTGTTAGCCGTAGCGGAATTAGATTGCCCACTGAAGAGATTTGTTCCTGTGCCATTATCCCTACATTGTACGCCGTACACCTATTGATTTGATTTATGTATTATCCCTTTATACGACCCTGTACGATTCGTTGAGTGTTGTGTTTATTTTGTCATAAATTATTTGAGATTTCAAGTAAAATCCGATTTTCAGGTTCATATTCTTGTTTCATTACGATTGTCTGTCTTGTTTGAGAATTGAGAATTATCACAAAATTTGATTTCATATTGCCATTCCGTTCAAATAGTGCGCACTTTCTTTTCATTCTGGGGTCCGGCTCCCGTTGTCCACACACACTTGTTTATTTGGAGCAGGAAAAAGCCCAATGGAGCTGAAATAATAATCTCTCACTCCAGCAGGCATAAAACCTCCTCATCGTTTATATCAACAGATTACAACAATCCAACAGATACATGTATGTACTAAATACTATCAATTAAAATTAATCCTAGCTAACTAACTCTGACACTAAACCCATCGGGTAAACGATGGTGATTTTGCATTAAAACTAAAGAAGAAAAGAAATATGCTTTAAAATGGGAGGTAGAAGGAGGGAGTGGTGAATGAGAGTTGGCGAACGAAACGGGGTTAGGTTCGGCATGTAGATCTAATTAGTGGTCGAAAAGATGGTGGAAGACGGATAGAAAAGAGGGCTAGCAAACGAGGTTAGAATCGACATATAGATCTAATTAGTGTTCAAAAAGATTGGAGAAGAACGATTAAGAGCGGAGAAGAGGAGATACAGCAGGATTAGTTACAACGAGCGAATTTATTAGTTTTCAATGGAGATGGTGGAGAGAACGAAGGGATGGTCGAGCGGAAATAATTAACATTAGTATTATAACTGCAAAAATAAAGAATCATGGAATAATCATTGTATCGCATTACGAGAGAGATGAAAATCAAATTCCTGTGAGCAACTATTGAATAAACGGCACATACTGGAAAAGGGTTCACAATTTCCACACTCATACTGAAGAAATTGCTAAAATACCTTTATGGCATAGGAATTACATGTTGGCCAACGTCGTTTTGGTATTCGTTACTCTGTCCACTAGTTTCTTATATCTTTCTCATTTTGTTGTCCTCTAACGTTTAGTCGTATTCTAATTCCATTACGTTATTGTTGAATTTTATTTTTCATCATCTTAGTTTAATGTCTAACTATGAATCAATATATTTGTGCTGACCTAATGTTCATCATGTCATTTTATTTTGAATCTATAAAAACTATGAAAGAAAAAAAAAACCCCGATTGAGTACCCACTGATTTTCATGCGTGGAATATTTTTTTTTTACATGACTTTTTCCGTAATCCATTGATCCATCTAAGTTGATTTTAAGTTCTCATTTGGTTTTCATATTGCATACTCAGTTAACATCTTGACAACATTGATTTTGTTTTAATCCCGTTTTTTTATAAAGTTTTTTTTTCTGTTTTTGTAACGCATCATAGCCATAATGTTGGTTTGTAGTTTTAAGTTTTCCCATTCTTTTATAAATGCCTGTATATTGTTTTACGTATTCTAGTTTTTCAAAACGGATTATTTCTCCTTTGATACTTTTAACCCTGAGTCGTACACTTTTAAATAACTTTTGTCCGTTTTACATTAATTTATCTACACTTTTATGTTGCATATTCAAACAACATCGCCTTGCCGAAGATATTTTTTTTTGCTACTAATTTTCATATTTTGTTAACTTGAATTACATCTTGATTTTGTGTTCCAAAATCGCATACTTGGTTTAAAAGTTTGGTTATTTATATTTATATTTAAAATCTTTCGAGTGATCACGAGTTTTTTTTCGTCGATCATTCGGTATATCTTTTCAAGCGATTATTATGGATTTTCTCAAGCCTGTTTCCATTTTTAATTGTTGTTGTTTGTTCACTAGGTAGAGCGACTACTTCATATGGTCCTCTCCAAAGTGATTGTAATTTTTGGCCTGCGCCTGTGGGATTGGCTTTGACTAACACTAAGTCCCCCCACATTGGTTGCCATTCGTTGGAGTTTTTATCATACAGCTCCTTACGTTTTTCTTTTGATTTAATGAAATTTTCTCGTGCTTGATGATGCAATCGCTTGAATGATGACCGCATTTCATTCACATAATCTTCATAGTACATCCCATCATTGTTATATATGTACATTGAGTTAGGAATATTTGCTCGTTTCCCATGTAATAACTCAAACGGAGTGTAACCCGTTGATGCGTTAATCGTAGTATTATACTCAAATGTAAAAAATGGTAAAAGTTGGTCCCATATTCTAGTATCGTTACCCACATATTGTCTAAGATATGTTTTTAATTCTCTATTTGATCTTTCGACGAGGTTTGCCTGCGGATGATATGTACTAGTAGTAATTTTCTTAATTTTTAAAATTTTACAGATATTTTTCATTAATGAACTAACAAAATTGGACCCATTATCTGTTACTAATTCAGCTGGTGTCCCAAATCTACATATATAGTTATTTACAAAAGTTTGAGCAACCGTGGAGCTCTCTTGATGTTCCATCGGTGCTGCAACTAAATACCTAGTCAGATCGTCTTGCATAACAAGGCCATATTTGTTACCCCAGTCAGACTCTGGGAGTACTACTATATCCATGTACAGCTTTTCGAATGGTTCCAATGATGTCGTAGTAATTTTCATTGGAATTTTATTCGAACGGCCAATTTTATTCTTCTGACAAGAATCACATTGTCTTACATAATTTTCGATATCTTTGCGCATATTATTACATTGGAATAGTGGACTCATACGCTCTGCCATTCGTTTACTTCCAACATGTCCACCTAGAGGAGCATCGTGCAACTCTTTCAATAAAGTTTCGCGATCTTTTTCTGGTACCCACATTCTGTCTTTTTCTGGTGCGTATAGGGTGAAAATTTTATCAAATTTTTCTGCGATGAACCTCAGTACATTTGATTCGGGAATTTTCTGCATATTTCGGTAGGAAATTATCTGAATGTTTTTCGCACCTCTCATGTCTTCGGGACAATTACTGAAACCATCTACTAACCCATCTAATAGAATTTTTGTGTCGGTTAGTGATTTACTTGAGCCATTTAAAACTAATCCCCATATTTTATGTTCAGGAAATGCGAATATTCTTCCATTCAAATAGTCTTTTAAGCCGTGTGGTAAATCTACCAGTTCGGCTAGTTCTTTGTATGCTGATCTACTGTTTATTATTACAAAAGTACCATCAAAATCGCTTTCTTTTGTTTTATGTTTTGAAAATTTCAGCAAATCAAATTTGATATCATTTCTATAATAAATAAGAAGATGTTCCCAAGTCTTCTTTTTCGTCCCATCCAAAATCGATGTTTTCTAATCCGTCCATGTGCGGATTCCATTCTTTTTTTTGTTTATTTTTAAATAAAGTAAACCTGCCTGATTCGTCTTTAAGTTGTTTTGAGGGAATTGTTTTATTTTCCGTGTCTTTCCGCTTCGCAAGTTCGTTGTTTTCCGCTTGCTGCTGTTGACGTTTCTGTTGTCTAGTGACTACTGATATAGGGTGTAAGGACTCGGCCTGCTCGGGTAATCTCGACAAAAAGTCTGCCACAACATTGTCTTTACCTTGTTTGTAGCGAATATCTATTTCGAGTCCTTGTAATTTTAGACGTAGTCGTGTAAGGGTTGGCGAAGTTTCTTTTAAGTGCCATATTGAAATGAGAGGTCTATGATCAGCATAGACAACGAATTTTTGATTGCAAAAATAAAATGTCTGAAGCGGTTTATTGCCCATACAATCGCCAATAGTTCCTTTTCGATTGTGTGGTACCTTCTTTCGGCACCTACCAGGCCCCTGCTTGCGTATGCTATTGGTCTCTCAATTGATTTTTCATTAGAAAGTACTGCTCCAAGGGCGTACTCACTAGCGTCTGTTGTGATTACGAACATGTCTTTGTAATTTGGTGTTTCCAACAGTGTATTTGAAGTTAAAAAGTTTCTTAGTTCCTCAAAGGGTTTTTGACACTCGTTTGTCCAAACAAACTTCACATTCTTTCGCAAGAGATCGTTCAGTGGTTTACGTTTCTCTGCTATATGTGGTATAAATTTTCCATGAAAATTTACTGTCCCTGTGTTTTCTTGGCTCGACTTTCAAATTATGTCGACGCAATGCCCTTTGCACAAGTTATCATTATGTTCTTCAATAGTTGCACCAAAAACAATTATGTCGTCCAAGTAGACTATAGCTTTCACGTCATTTATTTCATACAACACTGTATTCATTAATCACTGAAAAGTGGATGGACTATTTCGTAAACCCATAGGCATTCTTGTGAACTCAAAGTGGCCTTTTGGAGTTGAAAACGCTGTCTTGGCAGCATCTTTTGGGTTAATGGGTACTTGGTAAAATCCCGATTTTAAATCCAAAGTGGAAAAATATTTACTGTTTCCGAGATTATCCAAAATCTCGTCGATTAGTGGAATTGGGTATACAAATGGCTTTGTTACTAAGTTTAGAGCCCTAAAGTCAACCACAATTCTGTATTTCTTGTTGCCAAATTCATCGTCCTTCTTAGGAACACATAAGACTGGTGCATTCCACGGACTCTTACTAGGCTTTATGATACCTTGCCCACGCATTTCTTCAATTTCTTCATTAATATGATTTTTAGCGGCTTCTGGAAATCTGTATTGCCGTTTATTGATAGGCACGTTTGAAGTTGTCTCAATTTCATGTACCGCTGCATCGGTGATAGTTAATTTATCCCCTTTCAAATAGAAAACATCGCTATATGATGCCATAATTTTCTCTATATCCATAAAATTTGCTCTTTTCAAATGATTTATATTTAGTGATTTTAATACTTTATCCGTTCGGTCTCGACCAGTTATTTGACCGTATCGTTTGTTTTCCGTAAGAATTACGTCTTGATTTGTATCTAAATCAAGGAAACATTTGTCTTCCTCGTCATACTCTCTGTCAATAAAATCTTTTTCTTCTTCATGAGTAATGCTCACTGCTGGCTTCAAGTGCAATGCTCACGGCTGGCTATTTTAACATATTGCATCAGCCAGAAAAAAACTGTACCACCAAGCGAGTTAATTGATAATGTACACAAGCGACGCGATCGCATTTAATTCACGTATACCCATAGATGGTAGTTATAGGTGGTAGTTAGTCAACCAGATATATGTAAAGCTGGAATATATATATATATATATATATATATATATATATATATATATATATATATATATATATATATATATATATATATATATATATATATATATATATATATATATATATATATATATATATATATATATATATATATATATATATATATATATATGTATATATATATATATATTTATATATTTATTTATTATATATATATATATGAATATAGCTTTTGGTTAGGTACTTATATTTTGAGTATAAAAAGGACGGTTTTTGATTTTAGCGAGGCTTCTTAATTCTACTGTTAAGAGTAATGCTCCTTGGGCGACCGGGTAACACCGTAATCAAACTTGGACACCATTACTCGTGGCAAAACCAGTAATTAGGACAAAAAGCAGTATTTAGCATAGAAGTTAGGGCAGGCACAAATTTGTGTGCCTCAGGGAAAGTTTTGCATGTTTGAAAAGAAAAGAAAATTGGAAATAAAATATAAGTGCGTATAAATTTGTTCATCAGAAGAAAACGTCGCGTTAATTAGATGACATTTCGAGCATTGAAAGAAATACCCCTCTCGCCGCTCAGTTTAAGTTGTTCATCAGCTTTCAGTCCGATGTAGGTTTCTGTCATCTTCTCAAGGTTATGTGCCACAATATCAATATCGTCAGCGAAGCCAAAAAGTTGAACGCACTTTCGGAAGATCATGCAACTAGTGTCGATCCTTGCTCTTCGAATCACACCTTCCAAGGCAATATTGAACAAGATACTAGAGAGTAAATCACCTTGCCGTAGTCCCCTCCGAGATTCGAAGGGACTCGAGAGCATCCCAGATACTCGGACGTAGCACATCACTCTATCCATCGTTGCTTTGACCAATTGCGTCAGTTTATCCGGGAAACCGTATTCGTGCATGATCTGCCATAGTTGTTCTCGATCGATTGTGTCGTATGCCACTTTGAAGTCAATGAATAGGTGATGCGTGGGTACGTTGTATTCACGACACTTCTGGAGTACTTGTCTTATCGCGAGTATGTGATCCGTAGTGGCGCGGGCTCCCGTAAATCCCGCTTGGTACGGCCCTACGAATTCCTTAGCTATTGGTGATAGACGACGGCAAAGGACTTGGGAGAATATCTTGTAGGCGGCGTTGAGCAATGTGATTGTGCGGTAATTGCAACAATCTCGCTTATCGCCTTTTTTGAAGACGGGACATACCACTCTATCCATCCATTCCTGCGGTAGAATCTCCTCTGCCCAAATCTTAGAAGTCATCCAGTGCAGCGCTCTAGCCAGTGCCTCTCTTTTATTTTTGAGTAGCTCGCCTGGTAACTGGTCATTGCCCGCGGCTTTGTTGTTCCTCAGCTTGCCGATCTCCTTACTTATCTCCGTCAGATCAGGGGCTGGAAATCTGTCGTCGGCTGAGCGTGTACCCAGATTGATTCCTGTACCGTTCTCTGTATCTTGTGTTCCGCCATTCAGATGCTCGTCATAGTACTGCTTCCACCTGTCGATCACCTCACGTTCGTTCGTGAGAAGGTTACCACTGGTATCTCTGCACATTTCGGCCTGTGGCGTGTAGTCTCTACGTGAACGGTTCAACTTCTCATAGAATTTCCGTGAATCATTTGCGTGGTATAGCTGTTCCATCGCTTCGCTATCTTGATCTTCCTGGTGGCGCTTTTTTCTCCGAAAAACCGTGTTCTGTCTGTTCCGTACTTGTTTGTATCGTTCCTCGTTCGCTCTAGTGCGGTGTTGAAGCATCCTCGTTCTTGCTGCATTCTTCTCTTCGACCAACTGCTGACATTCGCCGTCAAACCAGTCCTTTCCTCAATTCGACAACCTCGTACCTAGTATGGTTGAAGCAGTGCTACTCACGGCGGACCTCATATTGCTCCAGCCGTCTTCAAGAGTCGCCGCGCTAAGCTGCTCTTCCGTTAGTAGCACTTGCTCCAGTTGTTGCGCGTATTCATCTGCAGTACGAACGCTACGTACCTGCTCGAGATTGAATCCCGGCGTTCCTGTGCGACGAGTATTGTGCACCGTCGATAGTTTTGAGCGCATACAAACTGCAACAAGGTAGTGGTCAAAATCAATGTTGCCACTGCGGTGGGTGCGGACATTGATGACGTCGGAGAAGAATCGCCCGTCGATGAGATCGTGGTCGATTTCATTTTTCGTATATTGAAAAGTCACCACTTGAGGCGGAACAACCATTTCAAATCTTAATAATTTAAGTTTAACTCATATTCCAATGAATATTGTGGTGATTAATCCACCTAGTGGTGTAATGATGCCTTTCTCATATCAATCATACTATCAAAAAACTGATAAAAACTATCAATTGGAAAAGATTTGAGGTCGATTTATAAATTTTTTTAAGGTTTTCCCCATTTTCAGCGATAATATACCATTTTTAACCCACTTTACCCTATATTTCCGGATCCGGAACTCGGATCCACATGAAAGATTTTCTTTTTTTTGCACATTTTATCCCATAATTCCGGAACCGAAAGTCGGATCCAAATATCATTCAGGAATTTTATATTGGACCACAAGACCTTTCATTTGAATCTAAGTTTGTGAAAATCGATTCAGCCATCTCCGAGAAAAGTTAGTCCAAAAAAACGTTACATACACACATACACACATATACACACAGGCATTTTGCGTACTCGACGAACTGAGTCGAATGGTATATGAAACTCGGCCCTCCGGGCCTCGGTTCAAAAGTCGGTTTTCACAGTGATTGCATAACCGTTCTATATGAGAAAGGCAAAACGGATTTATATTTTGAGCCATGTAGTCAAAATACAAGGACATAAAACAGGTCTGTGAATTAAGCTCGACAAGCTTTTCAAAGTTTTCAATCACCATCGGATTCAAGATATCGCATCGGATGAGCAATCGATATGAGAGATCCCAGAATCTGTTTTTCAACGATAAGACGCCCGCCAGCACTTCAAGACTCATCGTATGAGTTGATTGCATGCAACCCAAGGCAATACGCAAACAACGATACTGAATTCTTTCCAGTTTAATGAAAAGAATATTTGCTACAGAGCGGAAACAGAAACATCCATATTCCATTACGGACAATATAGTCGTTTTCTACAACCTGATCAGGTCTCCTGGGTGAGAACCTCACCAAGCTCCGGTTATTGTACGAAGGAAATTAATTCTCTGTAGGCATTTTCATTTCATATACCTAATGTGACATCCCCAGGTGCCTTCAGAATCGAACCAGGCCCCAAGAAATTTAAATGTGAAGACCTGAGCTATGGTTTCACCCCTCAGTTGAAGTTGTAGTTGTGCTGGTTCTCGTTTCCTTGAGCATACAACCAGCTCAGTCTTCTTCGAAGAGAACTCGACAGCCATTTGAAAAGCCCATGTTGACAAGATGTCGGTGGTATCTTGTAATGGTCCTTGGAGATCGGCATCTTTGGGTCCTATAATAGACACAACGCTGTCGGCGGCAAGTTGTCTTAGCGTGCAGGATATAGGTGTTTATACATTCATCAATATTGTTTACGTAAAAAATGTATAAAAGGGAGCTTAAGCTGAATCGTTTTGTCGACAAATCACCATGCGCAAAATGCATGTGTTTCTTGGACTGTATATTATATAAAAAGATGTTCAAAACTGGTGAAAGACCATGCTGATGTATATTCTCAGATAGAACGTCAATGGATTTGTTCTTTAAGAGCAAATGCCATTTGAATTTCTGTTGAGAGCAACGCTAGAAAATCGTTCGTTCCTTTGCCCCTGCGGAACCCACATTGCGTACCTGATAGCGATTCATTTGTCTCGACCCAATTGTCTAGACGGAAGAGAATAATTTTTTCCAACAATATCCGAATACAGGAAAGCTGCTATCAGCCGATACGAATTGTGATCGGAGGCTGGTTTCCCAGCTTTTTGAATAGTGATAACTCTCACTTCTCTCCATTCGTGTGGAACAATATGACCCTCAAAGAACTTCAACAAGCGCCTTTTGGCAGAGTCAGGCAGATTTTTCAACAAGTTGAATTTAATTCTGTCTAACCCCGGGGCTCTATTGTTACACGACAAGAGCGCAAGTGAGAACTCTACCATCGAAAACGATGTTTCGTTTGTATTCGAAGTCGCGACGCGGGATATCTTCTGTACAGGAACAGAATCAGAACATACATTTTTAGCGAAATCGAATAACCAGTGGTTAGAATATTTCTCGTTTTCGTTCGCTTGATTTCGATTGCGCATGCGACGGGCCGTATTCCAAAGAGTGCTCATTGCTGTTTCTCTCGTTAATCCGTCAAGAAACCTTAGCCAGTAACCGCGTTTCTTAGCTTCAATCAGATTTTTCGTTTGAAATTCTAACGCGGCGTATTTCCGATAATTATCTGGGGTTCTGTCCCTTCTAAACGAGATGAAGGCTGATGCTTTCTTCGTTTTCCGCTCTGAGCACTCTTTGCCCCACCATAGGTTGGGAGAACGCATACTAGTTTGCGCACTGGGTACTCGTTTCGTCTGAGCTTGAATTGCGGTGTCGAGAATCAAGCCAGCCAAAAATGTATACTCTTCCTCGGGAGGAAGCTTTTGTGATCTTTCTAGTTTCTCAGATATCGCGAAACTTTTCCAATCAATGTTTCGTGTGAAATCGTACGAAACATGGATTGTTTCCGATGGTCTTACACGGTTGGTGACAGAAACTATGATTGCTGATGTGATTGCTACCGTGAGAATCACAGATTACCTTCCACTTGCAATCTAACTGTAGCGAAGTCGAACAAAGAGATAAATCCAGCACACTTGGTTGTACTGACGGTCTAGAGTTCCGTGTCATTTCTCTCGTGTTTAGAATTGTCAAATTGAAGGTGTCATACAGAGCTTGGATTGACGAAGAACGGTTATCATCATATTATCATCATCGTTGTTTGTGTTCCAGTTTGTGAACAGCAACCCGACAAATTTTGGCTATATTTATCTCGTATACGTCCAGACGTCACCAATGATGAGATTGCTGCTATGGTGCGAGCCAATCTTGAAATGAATGAGGATCCAGTAGTTATTAAACTGGTCGCCAAAGGTACCGATGTTAGCAACATGAAATTTGCATCATTTAAAGTTGGCCTCGATCCTGAATTACAAGCTATCGCCTTGGAAGCTTCAACTTGGCCCCAAGGAATCTATTTTCGCCAATTCGAGGAGAAATCATCCCTGAAATTTTGGAAACCAGCTGCTGTGGATCCATCTCCAACGCCTGTTTTAAACGCAAGGAGGAATAGTTCAGCAGTGATGCAATGCAGTATACTGGGACGCACCGTAGTTGATATTGTGGAAGCCCCTGACCCCCCTTCCCCAGTCGTGCCACCGCTGCCAGCGTTAATCAGCCGTCCTGGTCCTGCGGGTAGGTGTGGTGAAGGGGTCTTCCAAACTACTCATCTTGGCAAGTATTCGTTAGCTTCCAGATTATCAAGCGCTGATTTGTTTTATCCCGTGTTGCAGAATGACGAACAAGATAACGTTGGTATCTGGGTGTACTACAAGAATGTTCGGGGATTGAGGACAAAAATCGACGAGATCTTTTTAACGACGAGTGACTGCAACTTTGATGTCATCTCTTTGACCGAGACCGGACTGGATAGCCGAATAAACTCTCAGCAGTTGTTTGGAAATTCCTTTAATGTTTTTCGCTGTGACCGCAGCTCAGCTAATAGTGACAAAGCATCGTTTGGTGGAGTATTGATCGCCATTTCACGAAAACACGTCAGCTCCATTATTGAAACGGTGAATGGTCATTGTCTTGAACAAGTGTGTGCAAGTGCTACAGTGCGGGGTAGAAAGTTACTGCTATGCGGTGTGTACATTCCCCCTGATAAAAGCCAAAACGTTGATGTGATCGATGCGCACATTTCAACTGTTTCGGAACTGTGCAGTAAAGGTTCTGTGAATTATATTGTTCTGGTGTGTGGTGATTTCAACCAGCCCCGCATTGTGTGGAATCAACGGCATGAAGAAACACAACCCGCATGTTCTTTGTTGCCATAAGCTGCTGGTACAGCGCTGATCGACGGTATTAGCCTTTTGTAAAACGGCCAACAAGTCCTCCTTGGAGCACAGCTTTGCTTCGAAAATTGAAACGAATTCGAAATGTTTGGCAGCGCAAACATCGTCGCTGGAAGAGCTCTGAAATTAAATGCGGGTTCAAACTGATCTTCGTCGGAATCCCAAACATTTCTGGACTTTTGTAAACTCGAAACGCAAATGCTCATCAATTCCTTCAAAAGTTTGTCTCGACGGTGTTGAATCCAGGTCATCCTTGGAGTTATGTGATCCGTTTGCAAAGTTCTTTGCTTCGGTGTTTGCAGAAAAAACAGCCTCCGGTATCGAAGCGGAGACCGCCGCGGTGGATGTTCCTGAGAATTTAGTGCACATTGACACATTTTTGGTTACTCCCGATATGATTGTTGCCGCAGCGAAGAAGTTGAAACGATCGTTTTCGGTCGGACCAGATGGCATACCTGCAGCGGTGTACAGTCATTGCGCTTCTGCTTTAGCCGATCCTTTGTGCACTATATTCAACAAATCATTTGAGCAAGGTATCTTTCCGATGACTTGGAAGCAGTCTTTCATGTTTCCTGTATACAAGAGCGGTGATCGTACAAATCGTACATTATCGAGGCATAACTAATTTATCAGCTGCATCTAAGCAGCAGTTCGAAATAATTGTGAGCACTGAGGTACTTTTTCGTACTAAAAATTACATCTCTATTGATCAGCATGGATTATTGCCAGGTCGTTCAGTCAGCACGAATCTCTTAGATTTCACTTCCAGTTGTATCTCGAGTTCGAAGAATAAAGTACAAATTGATGCAGTATACACTGATCTGAAAGCAGCTTTCGACCGAATTGACCACCGAATACTCTTGTGCAAGATGTTGCGGCTGGGCGCCACACAAAAGTTTACTGACTGGCTAAGCTCTTACTTATGTGGTAGAGTCCTGCGAATTAAGCTCGGCTCTTGTGTATCATCTTCGTTCTCAAATTTATCAGGAGTTCCTCAAGGCAACAATATGGGTCCACTTTTGTTTTTGCTGTTCTTCAACGACGCTGTTTTGGTGCTCGGAGTTGGCTGCAGATTAGTATATGCCGATGATTTGAAATTATATCTTGAAGTTCGCTCTATTGACGACTGCATCCGGCTTCAGAAACTTCTAGATACATTTGTCGCCTGGTGTCATAGAAACTGGTTGATTGTCAGCATTTCAAAATGCCAGGTCATAACGTTTCACCGAATACTGAACCCAATTCGATTTGACTATGCAATTGATGGACTAACGCTCCAGAGTGCCAAACTTACCTTCAATCTGCATCGTTCATCTATAATTTCAAAAGCGACACGGCAACTAGGTTTTATTGCAAAGATCGGGCGGGACTTCAAAGATCCGTATTGTTTGAAGGCGTTATATTTCTCTTTGGTTCGTCCAATACTGGAAAATGCTAGCGTAATTTGGAGTCCTTATCAACTTACATGGAACTTGTTCTAAGAAACCTTCCCTGGCAGAACCCGCTTGAGCTTCCACCATACCACGATCGCTGTCGACTGATCGGACTCGACTCATTGGAACGACGCAGGAAAATTCATCAAGCTACTTTCGTGGCAAAGCTGATCAACGGGTATATCGACTCACCGAAGATTTTGTCTCAACTCGATTTTCGTGCTTCACAACGATCACTGCGCTCTACCAGTTTATTTCAGCCGAGATTTCATCGAACGACGTTCGGGTATTACGAACCGATAACATCATGCTTGAGGACATTTGGCGCCGGTGAACATCTTTTTGAATTTGATGAACCATCACACAAATTCGCGCAGAAAGTACAGCGATCTACAATTTTATGACTTGACTAATACATATTCATTAAGACCATTTTATTGTCAGATGAATAAATTAAATAATAATAATAGTATAAGCAGCCCCATCCTATACCATGCGAGTTAAGGTCCCCTAAAACCAACCGCGGTGAAGGAAGAAGTTCTATGATGTCTGCAAGCCGACGATGCCCTATCGAGACTCTGGGAGGAATGTAGATAGGAGCTATACATAGATCTTTGCCTTTAATACTAGCAACAACTTCAATTCCCGGTGTCGAGGGGAGGTTAATACGATAAAATGAATAGCACTTTTTGATCCCTTAAGGTACCCCTCCATGTTAAAATTATGGAAGTCGAGGTTGATGTTAGAAGTAAGCCAAGTTTCGCTCAAGGAGAATACATCGCAATTATGAGTATGTACATATTAAGTGTTTGAAAAAATCATGTTTCGGGATGATACTTCTGCAATTCAACTGAAGCACAATGATCATGTCTTCGATTCTCAGTGGTAAATTATCCATCACAAGATACGATCGCTGCAAGGAGGGGCCATTGCTCAGTCAACTGTTTTATAAATGTCCTTACTCTTGGCAGCAGAGCAGCTAGAAAGCTTTTTAGAGGGTCAGTAATATTGAAGGCTGTTAATATCCAGTCCACGATTTCTCAATAATCCAGCGTTTGTTGTATTTCCTGGTTGTTAATTGAGGTTGTTCGGGTTTTTTGATGCCCGTAAACGGGTTCTCAGGGTTCTATGGAGTGGTTATTTTTAAGATTTCCGCGTAAGAACGTTTTGAGCGTTCTCTCACGGATCGCTGCAATTTCTCCGCACGCTGTATGTACGTAGGGTACACTGAAAGATCATGAGGATTCCCCCCGCAGTAGCAACACTTTTCCGATGCTCTTCTGCAGAGATTGTCTTGATGGGCCTCTCCACATTTGCCGCATCGCAGTCTGTTGCAACAATAGGTTGCCGTATGCTCTAGCTGTTTGCAGTTTGTACAGTGCATTACCCGCGGTACATACAGTCGAACAGGTAGACGAACTCCACTCACTACCAAATAATTTGGAAGTGCAGATCCGGCAAAAGTTACGCGAAACTTGTTTGGCAAAACCTTATCAATTGATTTTATTGCCGAGTAATATTTTGCAGGTCCCGTGTAATATTCAGGACTCTAAGAGACTTGGTCCTGGATTTGGGCCGGAAGTATACCACCCACGGACCCCCCGAGCCATCGTCTTGGTAAACTTTTCGACGAGGAGGCAATATCTCAGAGGGAGATGGAGGCATCAGAGGGGGAGATGGCGGTATCTCGGATTCAGATTCGGCTTCTAAATGTTCTTCGTTCATTGAAGCTTCGCCTTTATCCGAGACACCCCCATTGTCATCGCTATTCATATTTTATAGTATTTTCGAACATTCGGTTACGAATGAGTATCAAGAATTCAGTTTCTGAATATATTTTCAGGTTCGGAATTGATTTCTAGATACATATTCAAGCATTCAGTTCTGCTGCTAGACGATTTGTTTTGTGCACCATTCGCATGCACCGTGTGAGTTTCGTTTCAAGTAAGGGTAGCTGCTGGTAATAATAATAATAATTATACTAATAATAATAATAATAATAATAATAATAATAATAATAATAATAATAATAGTAATAATAATAGTAATAATAATAGTAATAATAATAATAATATAATAATAATAATAATTATTATTATTATTATTATTATTATTATTATATTAATAATAATAATAATACCGTCTACCAAACATCGACAAACCCTATTTTTTGTTAGGTCATATTTTACGTGTACGAGCGACACATCCGGTCATCATTTCCTAGCTACAAGTCACAGAGACAACACGTTATTCATCCCCATTGTCATCACTATTCATATTTTATAGTATTTTCGAACATTCGGTTACGAATGAGTATCAAGAAGTCAGTTTCTGAATATATTTTCAGGTTCGGAATTGATTTCCAGGTACATATTCAAGCATTCAGTTCTGCTGCTAGACGATTTGTTTTGTGCACCGTTCGCATGCACCGTGTGAGTTTCGTTTCAAATAAGGGTAGCTGCTGGTAATAATAATAATAATAATAATTATAATTACAATAGTAATAACAATAATAATAATAATAATAATAATTATTATTATTATTATTGTTATTATTATTATTATTATTATTATTATTATTATTATTATATTAATAATAATAATACCGTGTACCAATCATCGACAAACCCTCTTATTTGTTAAGTCATATTTTACGTGTATGAGCGACACATCCGGTCATCATTTCCTAGCTACAAGTCACATAGACAACACGTTATTCATCAAACACGCTTTTTTCTATTGAGCGACTGGGTAATTCAATCTAAACCACCAACAAGCCTACACCACCAGCAAGCCTACAGATCAGAAGTGGGATTATACCGAGCGTCGGAAAATAGTGAAATTGTGGACCGCAAAATTAGTTTTCGCTGAATTTTTGTGATTTTCTGCAACGTGCTGAACGCATTCAACGTACACAGATGAAGATTTATCGTCTCACATTGTCTGGTATGGCTGCAAACGAATTACGTACCACGGTTGATGAAAGTTAGCCCACAGAAATCACCCCACGTGAATTTGGTAGACTGCATGGATGTGGAAACGGATTCTGATAATGGTGACGCGATTTCTAGCATTTCTTCCCGTGGAACCACCGCCTCGGTTATAAGTGAAAATCATAGAACCCGTGTACGTCACCCGATTCGAGAAACTTTCCTCCATCCACTGGAAGTCGAGCGATTAATTTCGCCATTCAGTGGCAAAGGCGGGAGCAGCACTGGTTGGATCAAGAAAATCGAAGGTTACGCCATAGTGTACGGATGGTCAGCCCGATCTTGTTTACATTACGCACATTCAAGACACATTCTTATGGTAATAACGATGACTACATTTGCGTAATAGTTGATGATTAGTAGTGATGTTATTGATGATCATCTAGATGTATTGTCCTCAGTTCTTAAAACGTTGAGCGACAACCATGTTGAGTTACAATTAGACAAATGCTTTTTTTCTGAAAACTTCACTAGATTATCTTGGTTATAACAAAGCACACAACTCGAACAGTCCCCGCGACCGTCACGTAGAAACTATACAATCTATTCCAATTCCCGTTGATGTACACGCGCTTCATCGATTTGTAGGAGTCATTAGTTACTTTCGGAAATTTATATTAAATATTATTATAATGGCACAACCATTATATGAATTATTGAAAAAAGATATTCGGTTTAGGTTTGAACAGAAACATTTAGTTGCGTTTGAAGAATTAAAAGCTTGTTTAATTAGAAAACCTGTACTTGCAATCTATTCACCGTCGTTTGAAACGGAAGTTCATACCGATGCTTCCAACGCTGGATTTAGTGATATGTTATTACAACGTCAACGAACAGATAATAAATTCCATCCCGTTTTGTTATATAGTCGAAAGACTACTTCCGCGGAATCCAACCTTCATAGTTTTGAATTGGATACACTTGCCGTTGTGTACACCTCACAGCGATTTCTAATGTATCTGTTTGGTTAAAAATTTAAAATAGTTACCGATTGTGAAGCAATGAAGAAGACTTTGGAAAGAAAGGATATTAACTCAAAAATATCTCGATGGAGCCTTTGTTTGGTACAATTTGAATACACCATTGAACATCGTTCCGGGGATCGCATGAAACATATAGACGCCCTGAGCCGTATAAAAATTTTGCCAATCGAGAAAACTGAGAACATTCATTTTCTAATTCAATTTACGTTGCTCAACTTGAAGATTCCGGTATCCAAAAAATTAAAAATGCCGTTCTAAAGGTAGAGCTGAAAGATTACGAGAGCAGAGAAAATATTTTTTATAAAAAGGAAAAGAAAAATAGAATATTGCTTTACGTGCCAGAAACCATGGAATCGACTGTAATTTATTGTTATCATGATTGTATGGGACATTTTGGCGCCGATAAGGTTTGTTACGAAATTAAACGTTTATTTTGGTTTCCTGGAATGAAAAAAAGGTTTTACAGCATGCAGAGAAATGTATTATTTGTGTAACTTTTAACCCAGGAGACAAGAAGTATGACGGATTTCTTAACAATGCAATTATAACTACGTGCATACTAGCGTAACCGATTTTGATGTTTAAGCTTCTTTTCGCCAAGCTTGCATTCAAGTTGTTGCATGCAGTTATTTTTATAGCTTTCAGTTCTCTACTATTGTCACCATTCTGCGATTTCGATAATAAATCGAGTTAATCTTATATAAATTAGAAATTGATCTTAAGCATTCAAAATCTACCTTGAGATTCTTGCAAAGTGTTATAACAAAGCATTTCATTCAAACTCGCATGACACAAGATCAAAGCAAACCTATTGAAGCTTTAAATCGTTTTATGGCACTTTTTGTCTTGCTGTCTAGCAACAACCTACATCTTGCATAGGACTGAAACGTTAGTTATAATTTCGCTTGTATTAATAGATTCGCGTGCTTTCAACAGTTTCGCTTTTGCATCGATTGACCAATCACAGCGATGCTTTCCCTTTGATATATCGCTTACTCCTTCAAAACCGTTATCTATGGCAGGGAAATCCGGTATACCGGAGATTTTTAAAAGACAAAGTATGACACTAGCTATTAATCGAAATTTCAATCATACATAATTGAAAACACGTGTCTTGATACATTCAAATCGAAATTTAGATATATTTCCAATCAAATGGTGAAATAATATTAACAATTGATGCAAATTTGGCTGAACAGTGAGTGTTTAAAACCTGACCACATTTTTACGTGTATTTTTCCTTGAGTTTCTAATTTGCATCCCTATATAGAAAATAAATATGTGTTCCACTGAAAACTGATAAAACACACTTTTTAGTCGGTACTTCACAAAATCCATTTATTATCTGAGATTCGTTCACTTATATAGCCTATCCTCTCCTAGCCTAGCTAATTAATTCTAACAGTTAGGATCTCTGAGTAGATCCGGAAGGAGGAGTTAAAACGCGCAATGTAAATCGGGTTTAACTAATGGGACTCGTTGTGTCCTGTTGGACAGTTTGTGGGTAAGAGAGGAAGTATTGATGAGCGTGAGCGGATGTGATACGGAGAGGAGAGGGCGATAGCATGTTGGGCTATTCTCGTGAGTGTCGGTTTGAATTAGTGTGTGTGTTGCTGAGTTACTGTCATTCTAGGTCGTGCTGACTGGTATCGATTGTGGTCGATGGTGGGGCACGAGGGACGTGCAGAAGAGGGAAGTGACACAGGCTGTTTTGTTTTGTATTCTGTTTTCGATGACATAACAATTTGAAACTTGATGCTTCCTTGTTTCTGTAGTCGAATTTTATGACCACGGCGTTTTTTCCCTGGGTCACCGGAATGTGCAAGTGTTTATATTTTATTACCTTCATGTAGGTCATGTTTTTATTTTATGTAGGTTTCTAGGTTTTCGTGGAAGGGTGCTTTTACGGGTTTTTGTTAAGTGCGTGTGGTCTGGGGTGTGTGGAAGATTTCGTCTTAAATATTCATATTACATGGTCTGGGATGTGTGAGGAGATTAAATCTTAAAGGTTCACATTACATCATCCCCCTTTTGGAATGTAATGAAGGGAAAACATTCTGTTGTGCTTTATTGGATTAGGTTACCGTTTATGCGTTCGAACTCCCTAACAATTTTAATGTGTATTAAAGAGTTTTCCGATAGCTAAAATAACCGAATTTGACAGTTTTTCTCTGAGAAGCTGCGTAAAATTTCACTTACGCCTACAATGATTTTTTGAATTTTCCCTCTTTTTTTGTTTTACGTGGGGTTAAGCTCGGTAGCTGAAACTTAATTCTAAAAATTTGATGTTACAATTTTGGGAATTTCATGTCTATTTTTGTAAACAATGGTTTTTTTCTTTTGATTGTAAACTTTGTATTTCTCAATTTGGATCTTGTAGCTGAGTAATTTTAAATGGACCTAGATAAAATGGATCTAGCTTGCGTCTATTTTCGTTTTGTAGGTACACTATGTCGTCCAAATGTATTTCTATTAGGTTGGACAGGTGGTCTGTTGTTGATTTTCTAATTTCTTTTTGGTGTATTAGATGTTTGCTATTTCGTGTGATTTGTGTAGTCGGTATTGTAATTCTTTATTGTACAGGTCGAAATTACATATCGGTTCAATTATGTCTTTAATATTACTTGTATTTTGCGAAGGTTACTAATAATTTTCGGTGGTTTGTAGATAATGATTTGAAATGTTTTCAGTGTTTGTAGAACGAGTTCTTTAAACATTTCCATAGGTACCATTTCAAATATTTTATCATTTTTTTTTATTCAATAATGTAATATAATTTAAGGCACACTGCTTAAGCTCTAAGATGCCAAGGGTATTTTCTAATCTTAATTAACGACTAACTTAAAACTATAATAGTATCATTAGACTATGTCATCTCGGGTTCTCGTAAATCGTAATGGCGATCGGCATATTGCCGAAGAAAATAAAAGAGAAGTAAATATTGTGGAAAACGTGATATGAAAGGGGATGTGGAAACAAAATGTCTGAAAACGATCGAGATCTAATTAGTTGCCATCGAGATGGTGAAGAGACAGGGAAGGGGGAACGAAAAAGTTAGTGACAAAAAAAAGATCTTGTTAGTTCCAATGAAGATGGTGGACAGGGACGGGGATTGAGAGAATCGGGCGGATGTTAGTGTCGAACCTGTAGGTGGAGATTATACTTACTGAGCGAGGAATAACACATTATACTTGTATGTCAATGTGTTTAAGGTACTGAGAAGCATATAAAAACTATCCCGACTCGCCAACACATCCCGAACCGGAACCTCAGGCGGTCTACCTCGGGCCCAGTAGCTTCGACCTGGCGTCACGATACTCTACGCACGACCACACGACATGCTCGATGTCCTGATAACCGTCGCCACAGGTGCAGAGACCGCTCTCCGCAGGACCAACACGCCAGAGATGTGCGTTAAAGGTGTAGTGATTTGACATGAGCCGCGACATCACACGAATGAAATCGCGACTCACGTTCATCCCCCTGAACCAAGGTTTCGTCTATACCCTAGGGATAATGGAATGCAGCCATCGTCCCAGTTCGCCATTGCTCCATGAAGTTTGCCAACTTTCGAGAGTTTTCTGACGAGAGATACTGAAAAATTCATTGAAGCAGATTGGTCTTTCATAAATATCACCTTCTAAGGCGCCCACCTTAGCCAATGAGTCTGCCTTTTCATTTCCCGGAATGGAACAATGCGAAGGGCCCCAGACTAACGATATTAAATAAGACCGTTCAGATAAAGTTCGCAAGTGTTCCCGTATTTTCCCCAGGAAATATGGAGGATACTTTCCTGGCTTCATTTCCCGGCGCTGCTATTGAGCTCAGACTGTCCGTGACAATGAAGTAATGGTCTTTGAGTAAGGTTTCAATGATCTCGAGGGTGTACTGAATAGCAGCTAATTCTGCGACGTAAACTGAAGCCGGATCACTGAGTTTGTAAGAAGCGGTGATGTTTTGATTGAAGATGCCGAAGCCTGTGGACCTGTTGATGTTCGATCCGTCAGTGTAAAACACCTTTTCACAGTTGACTGTTCTGAATTTATTATAAAAAATATTTGGGGCCACTCACGTGATCCGGAATTCCACGAATCTCTTCTCTCATGGAAGTGTCGAAAAACACAGTAGAATCAGAAGTATCCTAGAAATGAGCACGGTTGGAAGCAAACGAAAAAGGATTAATATTCTGAGCTATGTAATCAAAATACAAGGACATAAAACGGGTCTGAGAATTGAGCTCGACAAGCCTTTCGCAGTTTTCAATCACCATCGGATTCAAGATATCGCATCGGATAAGCAATCGATATGAGAGATCCCAGAATCGATTTTTCAATGGTAAGACGCCCGCGAGCACTTCGAGACTCATCGTATGAGTCGAGTGCATGCAACCTAAGGCAATACGCAAACAACGATACTGAATTCTTTCCAGTTTAATGAAATAAGTGTTCGCGGCGGATCGGAAGCAGAAGCATCCATATTCCATTACGGACAATATAGTTGTTTGGTACAGCCTGATCAGGTCTGCAGGGGGGGCACCCCACCAACTTCCGGTTATTGTGCGAATAAAATTGATTCTCTGTTGGTATTTTTGTTTCAGATACCTAATGTGACTTCCCCAGGTGCCTTTGGAGTCGAACCAGACTCCGAGATATTTAAATGTGAAGACCTGAGCTATGGTTTCACCCCTCAGTTGAAGCTGTAATTGTGCTGGTTCTCGCTTCCTTGAAAATACAACCAGCTCAGTTTTCTCCGTAGAGAACTCGATACCCATTTGAAGAGCCCATGTCGACAAGTTGTCGAAGGTATTTTGCAGTGGTCCTTGGAGATCGGCAGCATTGGGTCCTATAATAGACACAACGCTGTCGTCGGCAAGTTGTCTTAGCGTGCAAGATGTATTGATACATTCATCAATGTTGTTTACGTAAAAGTTGTATGAAAGGGGGCTTAAGCATGAGCCTTGAGGAAGACCCATGTAGCTGAATCGTATTGTCGACAATTCACCATGCGCGAAATACATGTATTTCTCGGACAATAGATTATACAAAAAGTTATTCAAAATTGGTGAAAGACCATGCTGATGCAACTTCTCACATAGGATGTTTATGGAAACTGAATCAAAAGCCCCCTTGATGTCTAGGAAAACTGACGCCATTTGTTCTTTACGAGCAAATGCCATTTGAATTTCGGTTGAGAGCAACGCAAGACAATCGTTCGTTTCTTTGCCCCTGCGGAAGCCGAATTGTGTATCTGAAAGTAAGCCATTAGTCTCGACCCAATTGTCTAGACGAAACAGAATCATTTTTACGAACAATTTCCGGATACAGGAAAGCATAGCAATCGGCCGATACGAATTGTGATCGGAGGCTGGTTTCCCTGGTTTTTGAATGGCGATAACTCTTACTTGTCTCCAGTCATGTGGGACAATATTTTCCTCGAGAAGCCTATTGAATAAATTAAATAAGCGCCATTTGGCAGAGTCAGGCAAATTTTTCAACAAGTTGAATTTTAACCCCGGAGGTTTATTGTTACATGATAAAAGCGCAAGTGAGAACTCTACCATCGAAAAAGGTGTTTCGTTTCTGTTAGATGAGGCGACGCGCATGATCGTCTGTTCCGGAACAGTCAGGACATACTTTTTTAGCGAAATCGAATATCCAGCGGTTAGAATATTCCTCGCTTTCGTTCGTGGTGTTTTTGTTGCGCATCCGTCGGGCTGCTCATTGATGTTTCTCTCGATAATCCGTCTACGAATCGACGCCAATAACCGCTTTTCTTCGCTTTAATCAAGCTTTTCATTTTAGCGTCTAATGCCGCGTAGTTTCTAAAATTATCAGGTGTTCCGTTTTTCCTAAACTTAATAAAAGATGAAGCTATCTTCGCGTTTAATTCTGAGCATTCTTTGTCCCACCACGGGTTGGGGGGACGGATGTTACTTTTCGCGCCGGGTACAGGTTTCGTCTGAGCTTGAGTCGCGGTGTCGAGAATCAAGCCAGCCAAAAACGTGTACTCTTCCTCCGGAGGAAGTCCTTGTGTTGTTTCTAGTTTCTCAGATATCGAATTTGTGTAGCCTTTCCAATCAATATTTCGTGTGAGGTCATACGAAACATTGATTGTCTCCGATGGTCTTAATCCGTAGGCGATTGAAATCACGATAGGTAGATGATCGCTACCGTGGGGATCAGGGATCACCTTCCACGTGCAGTCCAACCGTAGCGATGTCGAGCAAAGGGATAAATCCAGCGCACTTGGTCTTGCTGGTAGTGCAGGAATTCGTGTCATTTCTCCCGTATTCAAGATTGCCATATTGAAGTTGTCGCAGATATCATGGATCATAGCTGATCTGTTATCGTCGTGAAGACAACCCCATCCCGTACCGTGTGAGTTAAAGTCTCCTAAAACCAACGTCGGTGCGGGAAGAAGCTCTATGATATCATTGAGCCGCCGATGCCCAACCGAGGCTCTTGGGGGAATATATATGGAAGCAATGCAAAGGTCCTTGCCTTTGATTGTAACAAGACATGCGACAACTTCAATACCTGGAATCGAGGGGAGGTTAATGCGATAGAAAGAATAGCACTTTTTGATCCCCAAAAGTACTCCTCCGTAGGGATTATCTCGATCCAGACGAATAGAGTTCAAATCGTGAAAGTTTAAGGGTATTTCAGAAGTTAGCCAAATTTCGCACAGTGCAAATGCGTCACATTTCAGATTATTTAGTAAAAATTTGAAAGAATCTATTTTTGGGATGATACTTCTACAATTCCACTGCATAACAGTGATTGTATCCGTGACCTCTTTGGGTGACTTAGCCATCGAAGGATACAATCGCTGAAAGAAGGGGCCATTTCGCAGTCAACTGCTTCAAGAATGTTTTAACTGTAGGAATAAAAGCCATTATCAGGCTTTTAAGAGGTTCAGTAATATTGAAAGTAGACATGATCCAGTCCACAATATCAGAGAATTTAACAAACCCAGTATTTGGTAAATTTTCTGATTGATCTTTAGGGATTTTCGGGGGTTTTGAAGTCCCAGGAAGTGATGGAAATTCTTGCTCGGAATTTAATTTTCCAAGGCCTGGAGCTTTTTTCTCTGGTTTTTTGCCATCACTACCAGTTGTTGTAATTTTTCGAGACCCATCAGAGGACATCTTCGAACCCTTACTAGGGAGCTTTTGAATAGATTTATTTCTTCTCTTTCTGTATGATGAGCTAAGAGGGACAGCCGAAGATGTACCTTGGAGGGGGTCATCTTATTCGCTCTCGTCAGTTGCCAAACAAGCGTACAGGTTTACTGGAGGCGTAGCACTCTTCAACATTTCAGCAAAAGAACGCTTTGAATGTTGCTTAAATGAACGCCTCATCTTATCCTGGCGCAATTTGTACGCGTGACAATCAGAGAGCTCATGCGGCCCCTCCTTACAGTAGAGACACTTTTCATTGTCTCCACTGCAGGAGTTATCCGCATGACTCCCTCCACACTTGATACACCGGGATTTATTGCAACAATTGGATGCTGTATGTCCCAATTGTTTGCAATTGGTGCAGTTCATGACCCGCGGCACAAAAAGGCGAACAGGTAAACGAATTCGGTCCAGGAGGACGTAGTTAGGTAAAGCCGAGCCAACGAAAGTCACCCGATACGAGTCTGATGGGATATAGCACTTAGTGCCATCCTCAGCGGTCGATACTGAACGCAATTGCTTGCAGTCCAGTATCTTAACATTCTTGAGTAGGGGGTTTTTAAAACCGCCTGCCCCATGCTTAAGAATGTCCTCGCAAGTCAGACTCGGATCGGTGATCACGCCGTCTATCTCGACTTCGCGAGCTGGTACGTATACGCGATACTCCCGCGTGAAATGCTCACTTTGAACGATCTCATTAGCCTGTTTTGCACTGGCTAACAAGACCCTAAGCTTGTCCGGGCGTACTTTTTCAATTTTTTGTACAGTATTGTATCGCGAGGACAGGTCTTTAGAAAGTCTCAGAAGGTTCAATTTTTTACCGTTGGTTTTGGTCCGGATGTAAACCGCATATGGTCCGGCCGGGAGTGCAAGCCCATCGGGATAATTTTTTACACGAGATATTTGGCTATCAGATGATTTCATTTTGTCATCTGGAGGGAGGTCAGGCAATTCTGTGCCTTTTGTCATGGCACGGAAATGTGTCCGTGCGGGTAAATATTGGAGGACAAATGTAGTGGTATTGAAGGACAGGGGGAAAAAAGAAAAAGAAAAAAAAATACTTAGCTTTAGCTCTCAAAGGGTGAACGGCCGACAAGGCCCGGTCCTAGGCAATCGGTGAATATTCCTGATCAATAAAGTGCAAAAAACCTCCTAGAGGAAAAAGCACTTTTTTGCAGTTTCTTTCTGCACTGTACAATGGAATCTTATACGTTTTTTCACCATACACTGTCCAATGTATTTGTTAACAATATAGCAGCAGCGCCTAGCTGGGCACTGGCTAACGGTACCACACAGTGCTTCTTTACACAGCTCACAATTGACCTTGAAGACGGATTAATTCGAACTATCACTCGACCGCACTGATTCAGACAATAGAATACGAAATGACCTTGAAAGCGGAATAAAACAATTTACCGCACCACTGGAGAAACACGAACTTGCGTCCGATCAGCCCGATAGATGCAGTGGAACTGAAATATTTTATCATTGCAAGAGATTGCTACTCTGCTAACTTTTAATTTTCTCATTTCTTCTTGGTATTTAAAGATTGCAAACACGAGTGTTTGTCTTATATCCAGAGATGTCTATCTCTTCTGTGTGACGAAGAGCAAGCAAAATTTCTCCCCTCGCACTGACAACTTCAACGAGAGCTCTTCTCTTTCACATTTATACACCACTGTTGTGTAAAGTGTGCACGCATCATGAGTGCGTTTTTTATTTCCTTTTACCTCTTCCACTGAATCGCACCAAAGTGCTAGAACATTAGCTAATATATTCACTGAGGTGAATGCTGATACTTTCACAGAGGTGTACACGCCGGTGAGCACTCTGCTGTATGGTTTTCGTAGATGAAGCGTGGACACACAAAATCAGCAAAATAAAACAATTTATCGTAAAATTTTCGGTTTTCCTTGCAAATTTTTCATAACAAGGCCAGATCTACTCTCTATTAATTGAAGTTCACAGAAGTGTTCGCTCACCATCACGCGCCAGTGGTCACTTGGGTGTATTTAGACGAGAGCGCGTGTGAGCGATTCATGCGAAGAGAATGTGTTTCACTCGCGCCAGCTGCTTTAACCACAAGCACACACTCAAATGCTGTCTATTCGACACTGAGAAGAAGTGCGCTTTCCTCTTTGTGCGGTGCTTCGTTTTTGGCATCCTCGGTGTGGCAAAAATCTGACTCTAGCGTGTATCACTCTGGTGAAATGCCATCTCTGCTTATATCTCTTACTTCTGTAACTACACGATGCATCGGTTTTTGTTTCTGTATTCCTTGATATGTGTCAATTATAATATGTTTGTTTTCGAAAAAACATCTCATTTTTGATAGGTTTTTTACTTCGCTAGGGGCTTTCGTTGTATAAACAGAGAATTGATCAGGATCACTGTTGATGCAAGGATTATTATTGTTAGTACTTAAATCACATGGTTAGTATTTTAGTTAGTATTTAAATTGTTCTGTTCTTTTTTCTTTATTATGAGTTCTTGTTTTCTTGACATTGACCTTATATTAACCATCAAAATACTATTTGCCTTCCAATCATCTTAGGACATTATTATGGGTTATAACGCATCGGCTGCAACGTTACTTTTACCTTGGATATACTCTATGTTAAATTCAAATTCCTCTGAATCTAACCTCATTCTTGTCAATTTGGAGGTTGGATTTTTCATATTGAATAAAAATACTAAAGGTCTGTGGTCCGTTCGTATAGTAAATTTGCGTCCATAGAGGTAGGACTTAAAATAATTAATTGACCAGTGTATTGCTGTCAATTCTTTAAAAATTACCGATTTATTCTTTTCTCCGGTTGTAAAGCTTTTGCTGCAAATGCTATTGATAAGTCGTTGCCATCGATCATTTGTGATAAAACTGCTCCACATTAAACGTCTGAAGCATCTGTGGTTGAAATAAATAATTCATTAAAATCTGGGTATTGTAGAAGTTTTGATGACATTAGGAAGGATTTTAAGGTTACAAATGCATGCTGACACTCTAGTGTCCATGAAAATTTCTGGTTTAGCTTTAGTAGTTGATTTAATGGGTAGGCTATGGTTGCGAATGGTTGGTTGGTAAACGACAGGACAATGAGCAATTCAGGCCCCAATGTGGTTCATAGCCTCTTGTCCAGTAACTCCTATCCCTATCTTCCCGCGGTGCCGGCTGGGGTGCGAGTAACCATAGGAAAGATCGGGTAGCCAACCCCGATGGGACCTTATGCTGACAGGGAAGGGGGGGGGGCTTGCTTTCTCTTTACAGAGAGCAAGCCTACCCGAGCGTCTGTTCACCATGTTGGGGCGGCTCGAAACAGCGTCTGTTCTCCATGTGAGGAGCGGCTGATTACCGTCCTTGTGTCAGTGTGGGACACTAAACAGTGCTGACACGATGGCCCTCCGGCCAGAAAGGAGGTTGGTGCAGACCTAACAAGCCGCCCGGAAAACACTTGTTACGAATAATCAGAATATAAATACGACTCGGAATAATCGGCAAAGACCTACGCGACGAAATAAGGACTACGATTGGAAGCTTGGCACATGGAACTGCAAATCGCTTGGCTTCCCAGGATACGACCGAATGCTGCATGATGAGCTTCTAATACGCGGTTTCGATGTCGTAACACTGCAGGAACTTTGTTGGACGGGACAAAAGGTGTCCTTCTACCAGAGCTGTGGCACAACCAACGTTCTAGGAACGGGATTTGTAGTGTTGGGCAAGATGCGCCAGCGCGTGATTGGGTGGCAGCCAATCAGTGATAGAATATGCGTATTGAAGATCAAGGGCCGTTTCTTCAATTACAGCATCATCAACGTGCACTGCCCACATGAGACGAGACCCGATGACGAGAAGGAAGCATTTTACGCGCAGCTGAAACGAACCTACGACAGCTGTCCACGGCGGGATGTGAAACTTGTCATCGGCGACATGAATGCTCAGGTAGGCCGGTACAAACCTGTGATCGGGCTGGAGAGCCTGCACGAGGTAATAAACGACAACGGTCAACGATGCGTGAACTTTGCAGCCTCCCGAGGAATGGTAGTTAGAAGCACTTTCTTCCCCCGCAAAGATATCCACAAAGCCACCTGGGGATCACCTGATCAACATACGTAAAATCAAATCGACCACGTTCACATCGACGGGCGATTCTTCTTCGACGTCATCAATGTCCGCACCTACCGCAGTGCCAACATTGATTCTGACCACTACCTTGTTGCAGTTTGTATGCGCTCAAAACTATCGACGGTGCACAACACTCGTCGCACAGGAACGCCGGGATTCAATCTCGAGCAGCTACGTAGCGTTCGTACTGCAGAGGAATACGCGCAACAACTGGAGCAAGTGCTACCAACGGAAGAGCAGCTTGGCGCGGCGACTTTTGAAGACGGCTGGAGGAATATAAGATCCACCGTGAGTAGCACAGCTGCAACCGTACTAGGTACGAGGTTACCGAATCGAGGAAATGACTGGTTTGACGGCGAATGTCAGCAGTTGGCCGAAGAGAAGAATGCAGCAAGGGCAAGAATGCTGCAACACCGCACTAGAGCGAACGAAGAACGATACAGACAGGCACGGAACAGACAGAACACGGTTTTCCGGAGGAAAAAGCGCCACCAGGAAGACAAAGATCGCGAAGCGATGGAACTGCTGTACCGCGCAAATGATACACGGTAATTCTATGAGAAGTTGAACCGCTCACGTAGAGGCTTCACGCCACAGGCCGAAATGTGCAGAGATACCAGTGGTAACCTTCTCACGAACGAACGTGAGGTGATCGACAGGTGGAAGCAGTACTATGACAAGCATCTGAATGGCGAAGCACAAGATACAGAGAACGGTACAGGAATCAATCTGGGTGCACGCTCAGCCGACGACAGATTCCCAGCACCTGATCTTATAAGTGAGGAGATCGGCAAGCTGAGGAACAATAAAGCCGCGGGCAATGACCAGTTACCAGGCGAGCTGCTCAAACATGGAGGAGAGGCACTGGCTGCACTGTATGATTTCTAGGATTTGGGAGGAGGAGATTCTAACGCAGGAATGAATTGATGGAGTGGTATGTCCCGTTTACAAAAACGCCGTCAAATCCTTTGCCACCGTCTATCACCAATAGCTAAGGAATTCGTAGGGCCGTACCAAGCGGGATTAACTGGAGCCCGCGCCACTACGGATCACATACTCGCGATAAGACAAGCACTCCAAAAGTGTCGTGAATACAACGTACCCACGCATTACCTATTCATTGACTTCAAAGCGGCATACGACACAATCGATCGAGAACAGTTAAGGCAGATCATGCACGAATACGGTTTCCCGGATAAACTGACGCGATTGGTCAAAGCAACGATGGATAGAGTGATGTGCTACGTCCGAGTATCTGGGACGCTCTCTAGTCCCTTCGAATCTCGGAGAGGGTTACGGCAAGCTGATGGACTCTCTTGTATCTTGTTCAATATTGCCTTGGAAGGTGTGATTCGAAGAGCGAGGATCGACACGAGTAGCGCGATCTTCCGAAAGTCCATACAACTTTTTGGCTTCGCTGACGATATTGATATTGTAACACATAACCTTGAGAAGATGACGGAAACCTACATCGGACTGAAAGCTGAGGCTAGGCGTATCGGACTGGCCATAAATGCGTTGAAAACCAAATACATGAGAGGAAGAGGCTCTAGAAAAGAAACACTACGCCTTCCACCACGAATATTGATAGACGGTGACGATATCGAGGTGGTTGACGAGTTTGTGTATTTGGGCTCACCGGTGGTTGACGAGTTTGTGTATTTGGACCGCCGAAAATGACACCAGCAGAGAAATGCAGAGACGTATTTTGGCAAGGAATCGAGCGAACTTTGGACTCAGAAAAACCCTTCGAACGAGAAAAGTACGCCACCGCACGACATTGACCATCTACAAAACGCTTATTAGACCAGTTGTTCTCTATGGCCACGATACCTGGACTATGTTGGCAGAGGACCAACGCGCCCTCAGTGTTTTCGAAAGAAAGGTACTGAAGACCATCTATGGCAGAGTGTAGATGGAAGACGGAACGTGGAGACGGTGTATGAATCACGAATTGCAACAGCTGCTAGGAACCACCTATCGTACGAACAGCTAAAATGGGAAGTCTACGATGGGCTGGGCATGTCATAAGGATGTCGGACGACAGCCCAGTGAAAATGGTTCTTGAATCTAATCCTACTGGCACAAGAAGAAGAGGAGCGCAGCGAGCAAGGTGGATCGATCAAGTGGAGGGTGATCTCAGAAGCATCCGTGCCTTGAGTGGCTGGCGACGAGCAGCCATGGACCGAGTTATGTGGAGACGTATTCTTGATACAGCAAAAGACACTCCAGGCTTATAGCTGCTAGGTAAGGTAAGGTATTGTTGCGAAATTTGAGACGAATTTTCTGTAATTGCAAAAGGCGACCAATCTTCGCACGTCGTCGCTACTTGTTGGTGTGGGGTAAATTTTTATTGGCTCGTATTTATTACCATCTGGTAGGATTCCTTTATCTGTGATTTTGTGACCTAAATATGTTACTTCTGTATTAATGTCATCATTCGTTGAAAACTGTTTGGACTGATATTCAAGCAGAACGGTAATCTTTTAAATTACAAATGACCGGATTTGGTAGAAAATGGTGTAAATTTAGTAGAGTTTACTTCTAAGAGTGAAATCCTGACATTAAATCCAGGGTTGTGAAATATGTTGCTCTACCAAGCTGATCTAAGATAGTGCAAGCACCTACTTGTTTCCGGCCGAGCGGCGGCGGGAGGAAAATACCGATGGAGGATGTTTCTTTCTGTTCTATACGAAAAATTGTAACACGCTTTGTCAATTCGTTTTTCTTTTCTTTTTTCTGTATTTTCTTCACTAATAGCACAATCGATCGAGATCACTAGCTACACTTTTTTAAAACAGACGTTAATTGATTGATTGTTTTGATTGTTTCCACTTTCTTGAACTTCACGAAGTCACGATCGGTTATTGCGTATCACGTTGCCACTTCGGAACTAATTAATTGTGCAACAACTCTGATTAATGGCTAGAAACCGACTCATTACTAGCGGCTATATACACTATATTATTTACTATTTGGAACTGATTAATTGTGTAACAACTCCGAGTAATGGCTATATACTGACTCACTTAATAACGACTCATTAATTTGTCTACGGGCCGACGCCCGGGACTAACGGCTATTTACCGCTCTCTCTTTAAAACTGAACTAACTCCTAACTCTTCCCAACTATGGGTTTTTATGCTCCTAACATTTACTTTCGGTAAAGCCCGAAGATTTTAATACAAGCCGAGCTTGTGATTTTAAGTTCATCTGACTTTCTCCCGAAGTTCTATCAAAATTTCCGAGAGCCGCGAACCGAAATCACTTCCATAATGTCAATGACAGTGATCGGTGCCCGTGAAAAGACATTTTTGTTATTGCTCGTCGCGTTTACGGTGACGTGGAGGCTTGCCTGAAAGGTGACGAGTTTTTCCTTCACGACTGGGTTGCTGTTCTTGCAATCTTGTTATTCCTTCACGGCTCCCTACTTTTTCTACAATACTAACAAGTTCGAAGGAAAATTTGCTAAGGGCGCTGCATGCCCCCTTACTTACTGAGCTTGATGTTACCTGAAGGGTGAACATCAATTCGAATGCGTTGGTTTATAACATTGAGGTTTGTAGCTGGATCACAAATTTCCGTAATTATAATTACTATTGCCGGACTTCTTTACATGTGGTTTTTTTTCATTTTGGCTATACGCAAATTAAATTTCCTAAACTTACGATGGTCCTCGTATGTGTTCTCCTCTGCCGCCATCCTGTCCCATGGTATGCTTCTATTGTTACTTTATCTGTGGGGGTGATCGAACGGTTGCTAGTCTCGGACTCTGGGTTCCGTGTCGTTCTCATTCCTAATAGCTCGTTCTTCTGTGTTGGTGATACGTATTAGGGCTTCTCGTTGTTTATGCTTCATCCATGGGAATTCCAGTGGTGCGTAAGTCATGTTCTGCAATTCTATTTTTCTTTCCTTTAGTTTTTTCACGTCTATTCCTATATTAAAGAGGCGTTTGTTGTTTATAAACGTATAGAGCATGTTCTTTTTATCCAATACCGGTATATCTTTGTGCTTAGATATCTCCTTTTGTTCTATCGGCTCCTCCAAGATTTTTCTTAGGTATATTGGTTCCTCGGCTTCTTCTTTAGCTTGGTGACTGATGATTACCTCGCTTTTTTTTTAGCATCGTGCCGTATTTCAATTCCAAAGTCCCCACTCCTAATATTTCTTTTCTTTCAATTCCTTCGCCAACTAGTTATATTAATTTCTGTTGATCTTGACGCCACATATACCCATCTATTTGGCAGCGCCGTTTCGAACCACATTGTTTGATTTAACCTGAGTGCGCGGGCAATACAGGTCCTTGCCGTTCCTTTAAAAACCATATTTGCGAGGCACTCGCTGCTTGTCTCTAGATTGCCTTCCATTTTAGTCATATTACATATCTTCGTCCCAAAATAGTCAGCGTTACTATATTACCATGCATTCGCGGCATGACTACTCCCCTTAGTGTCGTAAACTCCGCTTTTGTAACCAGTGGTATAGCTAGTTTTACTTTCAATATACCTCTTTCATCAATAATGTGTGTGATTCTGGCCATATTAAAGATTTCCAAACTTAAACAACCGTTTTCTGTTCGCGGGAAGTCTGTGTTTCCAGTCGATCTTTTCCCCTGTGTCTCCATTTCTTTTAGCAACTGCATGGGTTCTGCTAGCTCCGTTATTATTTCTATTGCTCCCGCCTCCTCGGCTAAGATTGTTAATGCAAGGATTTGTCTATGACGTATTCTCCGTACGATGTTTCGCCATTCCACTACTTTTCTTATTGCTGTCATTTCCATCAACAATAAGTCTCTTGTTGATTCTGTTTGGTTCATGTCCCTGAGAACCTCGTTTTTCATTTCTTCGTCTTTTCGATATGTTTCAATAGCCTTCAGATCTATATTCAGATGCACTGACTCATTCACCAAGTTATAAATTGAATCGACTGCTGCTGTTTGTTGATACGTTAGCTCTTTTATTTTTTCCTCATTGCCTCTTAGCCTATCTATGTTCATATCCATTCTTCTCCTATCTTCGGAGTACATTAGCCCTATCGCGTTCCACACGCTTCGGCGTTTCCTTCCCCATCGGCGATCTCCTTATCATTTCTCCGAGGTCGTATATTTCTTTGCTATCTTCCTCTAGTATTTTTATTAACTCCCTGCACCGGCTAGCGTCTATTGTCCTTGGTGCAGCTTTGCAGTCCTCCACCAGGGCCTGTACCCCCTGTCTAGTTTTGTCCATAATTGTTAGTAATTCTTCCACATTTACACTCAGCCTAACATCATATGATCCGCTTATCATTCGCGCTATCCCCAGCTTCTGTAACATGAGGTTCCCATCGTAACTTCCGCTGTTTCCTCCTAATACCCCGATAGCCGTCATGATACTGGAATATATACAAGCAGACACATTCCAAACGTGAAAACTCTTCGATTTGTTAACACTCCTAATACCAAGCCTAAAACAGTTACGCGAAGCACCAAGCCTCAAAAAAAGTTGGAACGGAAACTTTGAGCTATTATAGCTCAGTTGTTACTTGACCAATTTCGATAAATTTTTCACCCTCGAATTTTGTGAAGTTTGTAGATTATTTTAAGTATATCATTATTGATGATCTTTTAGGAAAAACTAATGAAAATCTGATTTTTCCCGTTCCAAGTTTTTTTTCAAGCTCAAAATATGCCCTATCTGCATTCATGCGGCACCTGCATCGCGAATCGGATATTGAGAACTTCAATTTTACCGAGTCATAACTTTGTTGTTAGTCAACCGATCTTCAAAATTTGTTCACCATTGGAAAGGTAATACTTCCAGAAATAAAATGCACTGAAAAAAAAACGTAAAATAGAGTTGTCTACCCAAAGTTATGATGAAAACTGTAGATAGATGACCTAAGAAAAGGTGAGACTTTTTACAATGATCGTAAATATCTCGAAATTCAAAGCGATGATTTATATATTTTTACACATCATTCGATTACTAGTGATACCAGCTACAATTTTCGCTCAACTACCATTCCTGTACAATCAAAAGAAAACATTAAAAAATCGATGAATTTATAAATATATATGAATTTTTCATTTTTTTTCCACATGTTTGTATATAACTCAAAAATTAAAGCGATGACATGTACATTTTTTTTATTTAAAATATTGGAATCATTACCAGAAACAATGTATTGATGACCAAAATTATATATCCGTTTAAAGAATCTCAAGAAATTTGGTACAAATACAGAGAATTTGTATTATTGGGAAAATTTTGCCAAACAATATGAAATCAAAAGTTTAAAATTTTATGACATACATTTTTTTATTATTTTAGATGGAAGTTTATTATGAACAAAATTTACAAAAAAAAACTGAAACTTGGATTTCACTGAAAATTTTAAAAATTTTAGTAAATAAACTAAAACTCTAAAAATAGTTATATTTTTGAATTGGACAAACGATCTAAACAATTTTTATGCACAACCCAAACGCAATTGATAACTACTAAAATTCTGATTTTGCTGTAGGTTTGCCGTAGAATCTCAAAAAATAGATAAAAGATCAGAAATTTTAAAATTTCCGAGATAAATTGCATTGCACAGTGGTCCGGATCCACAATTTAGGGGGACAAAAACATTTGTGGCTTAACCTTATACTATAGAACTATGATGTCTTCAAAACAAATGATCAGTGAAGATAAGCCATATGTCGATGTACATGGTATTAGGGTGGCTCTTATTATTAAGGTGATCCAAAACTTATATTCTGGGGAACATGCCACTTGAGCCAATTAGTTCTGATAACATAGGTGCAGGGTTTCATTCAGTAAAAAGCATTCAAACGAAGAGGTTGTTTCTCGAGACGAAGACAACTGTAAGCTGCAAATAGATTAGTTGGTTGGTGCCAATCGCAAAGGCTGCTGCAAAGCCAATATTCGAGGCGAGTACCTGAAATAGTGGAACTCACTTCACTGAGAAAGATGGCCTAACCGATTTGAGAACTGTTTCATTTTGTAGATTACACTAGTTCATGCACTAGCTTTCATGTTTTTCAAAAATCAAACAAAACTGTTTGAAGAATACATTTTGCCTTTCTCTATAGAAAGGTATTAGAATTGCTGGAAAAACCGACTTTCGAACGGAGCCTCGGAGACCCATAGTGTTATATACCATTCGACTCAGTTCGACGAGATCGGAAAATGTCTGTGTGTATGTGTGTGTGTGTATGTGTGTGTGTGTGCACTTTTAGAAGATATTTGAACGCGCTCAATTTTCTCAGAGATGGCTGAACCGATTTTAACAAACTTGGGCTCGTTTGAAAGCTACTGTCGGGCCATTGATCAAGTTCGAAGATCAAATGGCTGTGACTTTTGGTTTCGGAGATATGATTGTATAAGTGACGTAACCGACAAAAAGCGTTGTATTTGAACGCGCTCAATTTTCTCAGAGATAACTGAACCGATTTTAACAAACTTGGGCTCGTTTGAAAGCTACTGTCGGGCCATTGATCAAGTTCGAAGATCAAATGGTTGTGACTTTTGGTTCCAGATATATGATGGTATAAGTGACGTAACCGACAAAACACATTGATTTTTACCGCTCTTATATATATATGGGTGCCAAAATTTTAGGATCACCTATATTTTCGTTAAGTTCTAGTGCTCAAAAGTTTAAGCACCTCGAAAAAAGCCTTCATGCAAAATTTGACCTAAATCGGACATGCGTAAAGGGTGCTGCCCGGTGGTAAAGGTTTGACAATTTTCGATCTTGAAAAAGCACCATAGGGGGGAGTACATGAAATTTCCAAAATCGAACATTTTTTTTGATGCCAAAACTCTTAAAACTGCATAAAACATCGAAATTTAGTGTCATCTCAAAAAAAAAATTTTTTGAAAAAATCAACTTTCTGGGACTTAGAAAAATTTTCATATTTTTTCTAAGTCCCAAAAAGTCGATTTTTTTAAAAAATTTTTTTTTCGAGATGACACTAAATCTCGACGTTTCATGCAATTCTAAGCCTTTTGGCATCAAAAATTTTTTTTCGATTTCGAAAATTTCATGTACTCCCCCCTATGGTGATTTTTCAAGATATATGAAAATTTCACTAAGTGGACTAAGAAGGCTTTTTGCCTTTCTCTATAGAAAGGTATTAGAATTGCTGGAAAAACCGACTTTCGAACGGAGCCTCGGAGACCCATAGTGTTATATACCATTCGACTCAGTTCGACAAGATCGGAAAATGTCTGTGTGTATGTGTGTGTGTGTGTGTGTGTGTGTGTGTGTGTGTGTGTGTGTATGTGTGTGTGCACTTTTAGAACATATTTGAACGCGCTCAATTTTCTCAGAGATGGCTGAACCGATTTTAACATACTTGGGCTCGTTTGAAAGCGACTGTCGGGCCATTGATCAAGTTGGAAGATCAAATGGCTGTGATTTTGGTTCCAGAGATATGATTGTATAAGTGACGTAACCGACAAAAAGCGTTGTATTTGAACGCGCTCAATTTTCTCAGAGATGGCTGAACCGATTTTAACAAACTTAGGCTCGTTTAAAAGCGACTGTCGGGCAATTGATCAAGTTCGAAGATCAAATGGCTGTGACTTGTGGTTCCAGAGATATGATTGTATAAGTGACGTAACCGACAAAAAGCGTTGTATTTGAACGCGCTCAATTTTCTCAGAGATGGCTGAACCGATTTAACAAATTTGGGCTCGTTTAAAAGCTACTGTCGGGCCATTAATCAAGTTGGAAGATCAAATGGTTGTGACTTTTGGTTCCATATATATGATGGTATAAGTGACGTAACCGACAAAACACATTGATTTTTACCGCTCTTATATATATATATATAAGGGTGCCAAAATTTTGGGATCACCTCTATTTTCGTTAAACTCTAGTGCTCAAAAGTTTAAGCACCTCGAAAAAAGCCTTCATGCTAAATTTGAGCTAAATCGGTCATACGTAAGGGGTGCTGCCCGGTGGTAAAGGTTTGACAATTTTCGACCTTGAAAAAGCACCATAGGGGGGAGTACATGAAATTTCCAAAATCGAAATTTTTTTTGATGCCGAAACTCTTAAAACTGCATGATACATCAAAATTTAGTGTCATCTCAAAAATTTTTTTGCCTTTCTCTATAGAAAGGTATTAGAATTGCTGGAAAAACCGACTTTCGAACGGAGCCTCGGAGACCCATAGTGTTATATACCATTCGACTCAGCTCGACGAGATCGGAAAATGTCTGTGTGTGTGTGTGTATGTGTGTGTGTGTGTATGTGTGTATGTGTGTGTGTATGTGTGTGCACTTTTCGAAGATATTTGAACGCGCTCAATTTTCTCAGAGATGGCTCAACCGATTTTAACAAACTTGGGCTCGTTTGAAAGCTACTATCGGGGCATTGATCAAGTTCGAAGATAAAATGGCTGTGACTTTTGGTTCCGGAGATATGATTGTATAAGTGACGTAATCGACAAAATGCGTTGTATTTGAACGCGCTCAATTTTCTCAGAGATGGCTGAACCGATTTGAACAAACTTGGACTCGTTTGAAAGCTACTGGCGGGCCATTGATCAAGTTCGAAGATCAAATGGCTGTGACTTTTGGTTCCGGAGATATGATTGTATAAGTGACGTAACCGACAAAAAGCGTTGTATTTGAACGCGCTCAATTTTCTCAGAGATGGCTGAACCGATTTGAACAAACTTGGACTCGTTTGAAAGCTACTGGCGGGCCATTGATCAAGTTCGAAGATCAAAAGGTTGTGACTTTTGGTTCCAGATATATGATGGTATAAGTGACGTAACCGACAAAACACGTTGATTTTTACCGCTCTTGTATATATAAGGGTGCCAAAATTTTAGGATCAACTCTATTTTCGTAAAGATCTAGTGCTCAAAAGTTTAAGCACCTCGAAAAAAGCCTTCATGCAAAATTTGACCTGAATCGGACATGCTTAAGGGGTGCTGCCCGGTGGTAAAGGTTTGACAATTATCGATCTTGAAAAAGCACCATAGGGGGGAGTACATGAAATTTCCAAAATCGAAAATTTTTTTTGATGCCAAAACTCTTAAAACTGCATAAAACATCGAAATTTAGTGTCATCTCAAAAAAAAATTTTTTTGAAAAAATCAACTTTCTGGGGAAAAATTTTCATATTTTTTCTAAGTCCCAAAAAGTCGATTTTTTTAAAAAAATTTTTTTTCGAGATGACACTAAATCTCGACGTTTCATGCAATTCTAAGCCTTTTGGCATCAAAAATTTTTTTTCGATTTCGAAAATTTCATGTACTCCCCCCTATGGTGATTTTTCAAGATATATGAAAATTTCACTAAGTGGACTAAGAAGGCTTTTTGCCTTTCTCTATAGAAAGGTATTAGAATTGCTGGAAAAACCGACTTTCGAACGGAGCCTCGGAGACCCATAGTGTTATATACCATTCGACTCAGTTCGTCGAGATCGGAAAATGTCTGTGTGTGTGTGTGTGTGTATGTGTGTGTGTATGTGTGTGCACTTTTCGAAGATATTTGAACGCGCTCAATTTTCTCAGAGATGGCTGAACCGATTTGAACAAACTTGGGCTCGTTTGAAAGCTACACGTTGATTTTTACCGCTCTTGTATATATAAGGGTGCCAAAATTTTGGGATCAACTCTATTTTCGTAAAGTTCTAGTGCACAAAAGTTTAAGCACCTCGAAAAAAGCCTTCATGCAAAATTTGACCTAAATTGGACATGCTTAAGGGGTGCTGCCCGGTGGTAAAGGTTTGACAATTATCGTTCTTGAAAAAGCACCATAGGGGGGAGTACATGAAATTTCCAAAATAAAAAATTTTTTTTGATGCCAAAACTCTTAAAACTGCATAAAACATCGAAATTTAGTGTCATCTCAAAAAAAAATTTTTTTGAAAAAATCAACTTTCTGGGACTTAGAAAAATTTTCATATTTTTTCTAAGTCCCAAAAAGTCGATTTTTTCAAAAAAAAATTTTTTCGAGATGACACTAAATCTCGACGTTTCATGCAATTCTAAGCCTTTTGGCATCAAAAATTTTTTTTCGATTTCGAAAATTTCATGTACTCCCCCCTATGGTGATTTTTCAAGATATATGAAAATTCCACTAAGTGGACTAAGAAGGGTTTTGCCTTTCTCTATAGAAAGGTATTAGAATTGCTGGAAAAACCGACTTTCGAACGGAGCCTCGGAGACCCATAGTGTTATATACCATTCGACTCAGTTCGTCGAGATCGGAAAATGTCTGTGTGTGTGTGTGTGTGTATGTGTGTGTGTGTGTATGTGTGTGCACTTTTCGAAGATATTTGAACGCGCTCAATTTTCTCAGAGATGGCTGAACCGATTTGAACAAACTTGGGCTCGTTTGAAAGCTACTGTCGGGCCATTGATCAAGTTCGAAGATCAAATGGCTGTGATTTTTGGTTCCGGAGATATGATTCTATAAGTGACGTAACCGACAAAAAGCGTTGTATTTGAACGCGCTCAATTTTCTCAGAGATGGCTGAACCGATTTGAACAAACTTGGGCTCGTTTGAAAGCTACTGTCGGGCCATTGATCAAGTTCGAAGATCAAATGGCTGTGATTTTTGGTTCCGGAGATATGATTCTATAAGTGACGTAACCGACAAAAAGCGTTGTATTTGAACGCGCTCAATTTTCTCAGAGATGGCTCAACCGATTTTAACAAACTTGGGCTCGTTTGAAAGCTACTATCGGGGCATTGATCAAGTTCGAAGATAAAATGGCTGTGACTTTTGGTTCCGGAGATATGATTGTATAAGTGACGTAATCGACAAAAAGCGTTGTATTTGAACGCGCTCAATTTTCTCAGAGATGGCTGAACCGATTTGAACAAACTTGGACTCGTTTGAAAGCTACTGGCGGGCCATTGATCAAGTTCGAAGATCAAAAGGTTGTGACTTTTGGTTCCAGATATATGATGGTATAAGTGACGTAACCGACAAAACACGTTGATTTTTACCGCTCTTGTATATATAAGGGTGCCAAAATTTTGGGATCAACTCTATTTTCGTAAAGTTCTAGTGCTCAAAAGTTTAAGCACCTCGAAAAAAGCCTTCATGCAAAATTTGACCTAAATTGGACATGCTTAAGGGGTGCTGCCCGGTGGTAAAGGTTTGACAATTATCGATCTTGAAAAAGCACCATAGGGGGGAGTACATGAAATTTCCAAAATAAAAAATTTTTTTTGATGCCAAAACTCTTAAAACTGCATAAAACATCGAAATTTAGTGTCATCTCAGAAAAAATTTTTTTGAAAAAATCAACTTTCTGGGACTTAGAAAAATTTTCATATTTTTTCTAAGTCCCAAAAAGTCGATTTTTTCAAAAAAAAAATTTTTTCGAGATGACACTAAATCTCGACGTTTCATGCAATTCTAAGCCTTTTGGCATAAAAAATTTTTTTTCGATTTCGAAAATTTCATGTACTCCCCCCTATGGTGATTTTTCAAGATATATGAAAATTTCACTAAGTGGACTAAGAAGGCTTTTTTTTTTAGATTGGCATCACTGTTCTCATACAAATAGGCAACGCAAATGTCAAGCACTAGTTTGGAAAAATGATGCTGACTGTGTGACATAAACACTGAAGCATACTTTTGTGAACTACTTGAATCAATCTGAATCAATTGTTGTCAAAATTAGTGTCCAAAATTATTTAATAAAAGTATGAAACATATTTTCATGAGACTGTTATGAAAGAAGAGAAAGGCATTATCACACCACTAGGTGGATTAAGAAGGGTTTTTTATATGAGAATTAGAGAGATATGAGAAAGGCATTATTACACAACTAGGTGGATAAAAACAAGTTTTACTTAATTTCGTTTGATTTTTTGTACTAAATTCAGAAATTTACTTTTTCTGAATTGTTTACTAATAGAAAATTCAAATAATTTTCGAATTCTATACATTTCGAAATAATTCTAACTTTGTGATATTTAAATTTTAATATTCTATCGATTATAGGGATAGCGATGTTGTTTAGGATAGCGGAAAATTTAAGATATATGTTTTTGTTCTTAATAGATTGTAAAACAAAAATCAAGCAATATTTTTTTTAGAATTGTAGTTGGTTTCTTTTGCCATGGGTTAGTATATGAAATTAGTATAATTTTACGTTCTATTTCTTACTGTACAAAGCCATTGAAATAATTTAAAATTTTCGTGTTGTCACAAAATATATTTTATTAATAGAAACAAATTCTACGTCTCTTTGAAACAGATTAAATCAAAACGGATTCCAATATTTTCACTTTGATTTGCAGAAACGTTGGAACGCAATATATATCAGAAATTTTGGAATTTCCGATCTTCTACCGATATTTTGAGATTTTACGGAAAACGGAAAACAAATAAACCTTATTTTAGTAGTTATCATTTCCGTTTGGGTTGTGCATAAAAATTGTTTAGATCTTTTGTCCAATACAAAAACATAATTATTTTTACAGTTTAGGTATATTTACCAAAATTTTTAAGATTTTCAGTGAAATCCAAGTTTCAGTTTTTTTGTAAATTTTGTTCATAACAAATTTCCAACTAAAATAATAAAAAAATATATGTCATGAAACTTCAAAGTTTTGATATGTTTTTTTTTGGCAAAATTTTCCCAATAATAGGAAATTTCAGTATTTGTACCAAATTTCTTGAGATTCTTTGAACGGATATATAATTTTGATCATCAATACATTGTTTCTGGTAATGATTCCAATATTTTGATTCAAAAAAATGTACATGTCATCGCTTTAATTTTTGAGTTATATACAAACATGTGAAAAAAATTAAAAATGTATATGTATTTAAAAATTTATCGATTTTTTAATGTTTTCTTTTGATTGTGCAGGAATGGTAGTTGAGCGAAAATTGTAGCTGGTATCATTAGCAATCGAATGATGTATAAAAATATATAGGTCATCGCTTTGAATTTCAAGATATTTACGATCATTGTAAAAAGTCTCATCTTTTCTTAGGACATCTATCTACAGTTTTCATTATAACTTTGGGTAGACAACCCTATTGTTAGTTTTTTTCAGTGCATTTTATTTGTTGAAGTAGTACCTTTCCAGTGGTGAACAAATTTTGAAAATCGGTTGACTAACAACAAAGTTATGACTCGGTAAAGTTGTAGTATTCAATATTTTCTATGCGACGTTAATGCCGAAGGAAAGAAAATTGGAAAGCAGATAGGGCATATTGTGCGCGTGAAAAATACTTGGAACGGAAAAAATCAAATTTTCATTGGTTTTCCTTTACAAATCGTCTGCTACAAAGTTTTGGAATCAATCAACGAACTTCACAAAATTCGAGTGTGTAAAATTTATTGAGATTCGTTGAAAAACAGCTGAGCTATGACAGCTCAAATTTACCGTTCCAACTTTTTTTGAGGCTTGGTATTTGGAGTGTTAATGAAGGAATTTTGCTTAAGGTTATAGTACAAAAAAAAATGATACTAATAATCCTTAAAAATATGAAATGCGTTTTCGCCGCCCATGCTTAGTCGCGCGCTTCATCTGCATGCATATTTCATGGCCATATTGTCACGCGTCATAATGTTTTCCGACGTTAACGTCGCATCTCATGAATGTCACGTATCATGGTAGTCGCTTCATAGGTGTTTCTAAATCGAGTTTAGCCTGTACTTCTTCGTGTAACTGGTGTTTTCCATAACCTCCTTCTGCTGTGCGCCCTATAATTTACTGCAAGTGAATTTTTCTGCTTGTGCCGGCAAGACATGCGCACGTCGTATGTTTTTATTATTTTTTTTCTGTGCCGTTGTGGACACTTTACTTGGTTGCGATTACTGTGTGAAGGTCGCCTGGCTTATATTGGGCGGTTTGTTGCAACTTTTGGATTGTGCTTACCCAACCTGGATTTCCGTTTCCTTATTAGCATTATTTCGCTGCTGAAGATTTTTCATTATTATTATTTTGTTGTCAACTCTCTTTTTGTGTCATTCCTGTTATTCTCCTCGTTCCTGGAGGCGCGAGACCCTGGATCCATTTGCATCGGACCGCTATATTTCTGCAGCTCTGCAGACTGATGCTTGGCTTTGTCCTTTTTTTTTTCTTCAACACATGTGCTCGTATTGACCGTGGTCAAAACGTAAACAAATCAACTGTGAACGTAATCTATACGTCCGCAGTCTTGAACAAAATTATTGCTTGCCAAATGACTCAACAACGGAATGTATATAACTGTTCTAGAAACCCGCTGTAGGCATGAGAAAAAGTTCTGATATCGTTTATCAGTTGATGGATTGTGTGTGATGGAGTTAGAAAAATAATATTGGTCATTGTGAGCGCGAGTTTAACAAATCAGACAAATTTTTTATATGAGTCAGTGAAAAGATTGTTCTGTAGAAGCGCTAATGTCAACCTAATAGATTTTCCTTGCATTTTGCTTTCTAATGATTTAGCGCACACAATAAGTGGAAACATTCAAGTATTGGTAATTCCTTTTAAACGGACTGTTCAGAATGCTTTGTATGTATGTGTTAAGTTTATCAATACGAAACTGTTTTATTTATTACCAAAAGCAAGAATGACATCTGGAAGAGAAAGCGTGACAACTTATATCTATTATGTAGAAGCCATTATAGAGATATTCTTTATTGACTCAAAGGATGGGATGACATTCTGTGCATTTGCTCATTTTTTTCTTAACAGAAGTATTTCACAATTTCACACTAATTTTTTTGTGATATTGCTCTCTTTAAGCTAAAGCGAACGTGTGTCGAATTTCGTTGGTTGTAGGTTAAGTAATCAGAAAAATAATGGAGACTCACCATACTAATACTGCTTCGCCCAACATCCTCAATTTCAAATTCCTCTCCCGTACTCCTGGCGTATTTCTTCTCAATTAACTGAGTACACTCTTGGATCAATTTAATATCGGCACTTTTACACTTTATGTTCTGCTTTTGTCGTAATCTACGGTGGATCAATTTAATATCGGAACTTTTACTCTTTTCGTCCTGCCTTTGCCGTAATCTACCACTAACTAATTTGTCCACGGGCCGACGACGGAGACTAACGGACACTCTGAGACTGACTGGCTTACCGACTACTTAATAATGATCGCCTTCATAAAGACTACCTCTCTAACTCTTTAAAACTTAACTGACTAACCGACTACTTAATAACGACTCATTAATTTGTCTACGGGCCGACGCCCGAGACTAACGGCTATTTACCGCGCACTCTTTAAAACTGAACTAACTCCTAACTCTTCCCAACTATGGGTTTTTATGCTCCTAACATTTACTTTCGGTAAAGTTCGAAGATTTTAGTACAAGCCGAGCTTGTGATTTTAAGTTCATCCGACTTTCTCCCGAAGTTCTATCAAAATTTCCGAGAGCCGCGAACCGAAACCACTGCCACAATGTCAATGACAGTGACCGGTGCCCGTGAAAAGACATTTTTGTTATTGCTCGTCGCGTTTACGCTGACGTGAAGGCTTGCCTGAAAGGTGACGAGTTTTTCCTTCACGACTGGGTTGCTGTTCTTGCAATGTTGTTATTCCTTCACGGCTCCCTACTTTTCTACAATACTAGCAAGTTCGAAGGAAAATTTGCTAAGGGCGCTGCAGCGGAAACTTATCGGCTAGTATTTTTTGTTGAGTTGTCGGAAATCAACTACCAATCTCCATTTTGCAATATAGTTTTTGGATTTTTACGGGACTAATAAAATTGGGTTGTTATAGGGTGATGTGGATGGTTCAATGATATCGTCTTTCAACATTTTGTTTACTTGGGTTGTGAATAAAAATTGTTTGATGAAACTGGTTCGTCTGGTAAGCAAAATATCTCAGAATAATTTGAAAGGTTGTTTCTAGCGTATATTGGTACGTTGTTTAGATCGAGTTCGTTTAAGACTTTGTTTTTTCTAGTGCTATTCTTATATGAATTGTTTTTCAAAATTGTCAACTTACTTAAGGGTTCTAAAATTGGCTTGAATTCTAATTGGCTGACATTTATGGGTTTGTCAGTTGTATTCATAAATTTGACAAACTGGTTTGTGGTGAAATAATTGCACTTGCGCAAAATATTCCTTGTTTAATTTCTTGTGAGTGTAGTACCATGTCCTCACTGATATTTAAATTTTGCATTCTTCTGATAACTTCGTATCTACCAGGTATAATGTAGTTTTTGTTAACGGTATCTTGAACCGGTATTGCTATTGGGGTATTATTAATTGTAAAGTTTAATATCCAACATTCGTAATCGATTAGGCATTTATTAGCTGAGAGAAAATCTCTGCCTAAGATGCCATCTGTAGAAATTGGGAAATTTGGGCTTACTATGTGGAATCTGTGTTTAATTGAGATTTCGTTATTAAATATTAAGTCTGTTTCTGTTGCCGCGATGATTTCTATCTCACCATCGGTAATTCCGGTAAGTTTGATTTTGTTGTTTGAATTGATTGGTTGTTGTGAAGATATTTTGTTTGCTTTAAAAGCGGATATTTCTGCACCTGAGTCTATAATAAGTGTGCATATTGAGTTTGCCATTCGTATACACACTTTGATAAAATTAGCGGCGTGTATATTCATGGTATACAAGGACTTTCTTAAAAATTTTGATTCGTTGGGTATTGGTTAGTACTTTGGAATTGTTCGCATTGACGGGACATCATGTTTATATTGTCATTCTCAATGTCATTATTTATATTTTGGCCTTGTATATTTAATGTTTCGTGTTGCAAGGCATTTTCTGGGTGTTCCTTGCTGGTTATAAATACTCTGTTATTTCCATTTCTGATTCACGGGTTTCTTTGACCCTCTCGTTTAATTCTTTTATTTTGTTGCACCGATAATGGCCATTTGTAGTTAAAAACTGTTCCATTTTTTTTTTGCTTTTAGCTCAACGTCAAAATTTCTGGCTCACATTGGCTTCTTGTAACTGGCGCACCGTTCTGGTCGCAATTTTTTCTGTAAAAGTTTTGTGTAACTGAATGAGCCCTTTCATGCCAAGATAGCCTATTGCTAACCCTGCTAGTATACATAAGGCCAATGCCTCTGTATTTCTACGTAGCTCTGTAATATTATTATTTACGATCTCGTCGCTCGAGAACCATCCCATTTTTAGAACTAGTTTGTTACCTAACAACTCCTACTCTAGAAATTTATTAATCTAGCACGATACCTTAATTTGAAGATTTGATGACTCCGATAACTCTGATTGAAAATTTAATGACTTCTTTGTTGTTGAATTTTTTTTAGCTGGCTTTGCGATTACTATTCATCAGGTTTTCACTGAACACTGTGTAGGACTACCAATGGGCGGTATGTTTATATCATCGTTCAGGTAAGGATTTCAGTTTTCCATTCATTTCACTTTCTGTTTTCTGCTGTACCACACGACTTTGTTTTTGGATACTTTTCATCACTTTAGACTTCATTTGGTTCGGGCTTTTTTTTCACTGCCTGACTGCATATTTGTTCACGATTCACGGTTCAAGTCCAGATGGTCCAGTTTCTGCATGTTGACGAATTTTCGAGGTGATAAAAAACCAACTACAGACCACTTCACTTTTGTTCTTCCGTTCCCATGTTCACATGTTAGCACTTTGGTGCACTATTTCTGTAGTTTCTTCCCTTTGGTGCGCTATTTCTGTAGTTTCTTAAAACTTTGATATACAATTTCTGTAGTTTCTTCAGTTGTTAGTTTATCAACAGTAATCAGTTGCATCTAAGATCTCTATTTTCACTTAGTCACTCGCGAAACCGAAACTAACTGAACTGATGCAGAATTCGCGGATGTCCTGTCACGGTCGCCATGAAAACTGATAAAACGCACTTTTTAGTCGGCACTTCACAAAATCCATTTATTATCAGAGATTCGTTCACTTATATAGCCTATCCTCTCCTAGCCTATCTAATTAAGTGTAAGTTAGGATCTCTGAGTAGTGAAAATTGCTTAAGGTTCAGATTAGAATTTCTCTATTTTTATAAATTCGTTTACTTATATAGTCTACTCTCTCCTAGCCTAGATAATTAGTTTTGCCTTTCTCTATAGAAAGGTATTAGAATTGCTGGAAAAACCGACTTTCGAACGGAGCCTCGGAGACCCATAGTGTTATATACCATTCGACTCAATTCGACGAGATCGGAAAATGTCTGTGTATGTGTGTGTGTGTGTGTGTGTGTTTTTTTTTTTTTTTTACAAGGTGAAATGCATTTACGCACGGAGTGTGGGACTCTCCACAGGACTACCCAACTGTTGATTGGAACTACCCACTAAAACACCTTGGATCTCCAACCCTACCTCCCCGGCACCACCGCTAGGTATTACTTCGGGGTGGAAGGCTATTGGTGCTCACAGCACCCTCCCCAGATTTATGCAGAATGGGGATCAGCATCCTGCTCTTGAGGGATCGACCAGTTGGATGACGAGGTCGGTCCAGTGATGCCGGCTGGAGGGTAACTTCCGGTTCACTGGCGCCTCGACGACCCAAAACTGATGCTACGTCGCGGAACTACTCGACTAGTCTCCGCCAAAAAGATCTAGTCTACACCGACGGAGGGTTCCCCGACGAGGGAAGTCCTCCCGAACCGACGCTTACGGTACGCGTCTACGACCCGACCGAAAGGATGCCTAAGTCGATCCAATGATTCCGGTTGGAGCGTGGCTTCCGGTTCACTGGCGCTCTGACGATCCTATCGGTATCACGCGACGATCTACTCATCTAGTCCCCGACAAAGGATCTAGACTACTCCGACGGAGATTTCCCCGGCGAAGGAGAATCTCCCGACACCGATTCTCTTACACCACACGGGACACCCGATGGAGTGCCGAGGTCGGTCCCGCGATTCCGGTTGGAGCATGGCTTCCGGTTCGCTGGCGCCTCGACGACTCGAATCGGTGTTGTGGCGGCTACTCGACTAGCCCCCGCCGAAGGATCTAGCCTACACCGACGGAGAGTTCCCCGACGAAGGAGGCCCTCCCGAAACCGACGCTTTCGATTCCCGTCAACGCCCGACCGAGAGGATGCCTGGGTCGGTCCAGTGATTCCGGTTGGAGGAAAGCTTCCGGTTCACTGGCGCCCTGACGATCCTAGCGGTATTACACCACGATTTACTCGTCTAGTCCCCGACGAAGGATCTAGACTACTCCGACGGAGATTTCCCCGGCGAAAGAGAATCTCCCGACACCGAGTCTCTTACACCACACGGGACACCCGATGGAGTGCCGAGGTCGGTCCCGCGATTCCGGTTGGAGCATGGCTTCCGGTTCGCTGGCGCCTCGACGACTCGAATCGGTGTTGTGGCGGCTACTCGACTAGCCCCCGCCGAAGGATCTAGCCTACACCGACGGAGAGTTCCCCGACGAAGGAGGCCCTCCCGAAACCGACGCCTTCGATACCCGTCAACGCCCGACCGAGAGGATGCCTGGGTCGATCCAGTGACTCCGGTTGGAGGAAAGCTTCCGGTTCACTGGCGCCCCGATGATCCTAACAGTTTTACGTACTACTCGTCTAGTTCCCGACGATGGATCTAGACTACTCCGACGAAGAGCTTTCCGACGAAGAAGGTTCTCCCGGACCGACGTTTATTCGCTGATCCCTCTTGAGCCTGCTACGGTACGCGGCTGACCTGTTGTTGATCCGCACTCCATTTCCGCTGCAATATTCCCGCAATTTGGGATGCCGCGGTCGACACTGCGTTCCAGTTCTCTACGCAGTGGCACATTCTCTGGATCAGGTTTTCCGGTGTGGTGTCCCTGCCGCATGCCTCCAGTAGCTCACTCCTTTGAGCCGCGAAACGGGAACATGCGAACAAGACGTGTTCAGCCGTCTCGATCTCGTCTGGGCAGCCAGGACATACAGGGGATGTCGCGTGGCCGAACCTGTGGAGGTACCATCTGAAGCACCCGTGCCCTGTGAGGAACTGCGTCAGGCCGAAGTTCACTTCTCCGTGAGGTCTATCTAACCAGCTCGAGACCCTAGGTATGAGCCGATGTGTCCACCTGCCCTTGGTTGAGCTGTCCCACTCTTGTTGCCATCTGCGTAGAGAAGCGGCTTTGGAGGCCCTACGGGCGTTCCTGTCTCCTCGCATGCTGTAGCGCTCCGCGTCTTCCTTCACTATCAGACTGATAGGCATCATGCTTGCAACCACGCAGGCCGCATTCCTCGATACAGTGCGGTATGCACTGATTACGCGAAGACACATCAGTCTATGCGTACTCTCCAGCATCTGTGCGTTGCGTTCCACATTCAGTGCCGACGCCCATACCGGGCTGCCGTACCTGAGGATCGAAACTGCCACTCCTGCCAGTAACCTTCGTTTACTGGAGCGCACAGGCGAGCTGTTGGCCATCAAACGAGAGAGCGCCGCGATCGCTGTTGATGCGCGCTTGCAGGCGTATTCAACGTGCTTGCTGAAACTGAGTTTGTCGTCAAGCATCACACCCAATTGCTTCAGTGATCTCTTGGAGGGGATCACGCAATCTCCGGCATGTACCAGCGCCTCCTGTTCCGATTTGCGGTTGTTTACCACCATCACTTCTGTTTTGTGGTGCGCGAGTTGCAGTTTCCTGCTACGCAGCCAGTCCTCCACCAAGCAGATTGAGTGTGATGCACTCAGTTCGACCTCTTCGATGGATTCGCCGTAGACTGTCAGCGTGACGTCGTCCGCGAACCCGACTATCTTGACACCCGGAGGGAGCCTCAACCTCAGTACTCCATCGTACATTATATTCCACAGGATCGGGCCCAAGATAGATCCCTGTGGTACTCCAGCCGTGATTGGAGTGCTACGTGTGCCTTCGTCGGTCTCGTAGAGCAATACTCGGTTCTGGAAGTAGCTTTCCAGAATCTTGTACAGCCCTTCCGGTACTCCTAGTCGAAGTAGGGAATCAGCAATGTCTGCCCAGCAAGCACTATTGAACGCGTTCTTGACGTCTAGCGTTACTACCGCACAGTAGCGGATCCCTCGTCGTTTGCGCTGTATAGCTACCTCCGCCGTGGTTACCACCGATGTTATGGCGTCCACCGTCGACCTGCCTCTGCGGAACCCGTACTGTTGACCGGACAGTCCTCCTGCCTCCTCTATGAAGGGGGCTAGCCTGTTGAGGATGATTTTCTCAAGGAGCTTACCCACAGTGTCTATCAGACAGATTGGTCTATACGCCGAAGGATCCCCTGGGGGTTTCCCAGGTTTCGGTAATAGTACCAACCTTTGTCTTTTCCAAATGTCTGGGAACATACGCTCGTCCAGACATCTCTGTATGACCTCCCTGAACATGTCCGGTTTTGTCATTATAGCCGCCTTTAGAGCCACGTTCGGGATACCGTCTGGCCCCGGGGCTTTCTTTGTATCGAGTGATCTCGCCGCAGTGAGCAACTCCTCGTTCGTCACCTTTACGACTTCATTCGCTGGTAGCGGAGCTGGCTGCCAGGGGGGCGTGTCGTGGTGGGGAAAGAGAACCGTTATGATTTCCTTCAACCTCGCCGGACTACGTTCAGGGGGTGCTAGCGCCCCTCTCGTTTTGGCCATCACCATCCTGTAGGCATCGCCCCATGGGTTGGAGTTGGCTCCCTCGCATAGCTTGTCGAAACAGGCTCTTTTGCTTGCGCTGATGGCCTTGTTTAGTGCTAGCTTCGCCGCTTTGAACGCCGTGTTCCTCTCCATCCTCATCTCCGCTGATCGCGCTCTTTGCATCCTTCTTCTAGCCCTGAGGCAGGATGCGCGAAGGCGTGCAATTTGCTCGTTCCACCAGTAGACCGGTGGTCTATTGGTCCTCGGTTGAGCCTTTCTAGGCATGGTCGCGTCACACGCCCGTGACAAGATAGCGACCAACTCGTCCCCTCTCAGGTTCGCGTTGTGCTCCTCTAATTCGAGGGCAGCGCAAAACGTTTCGCGGTCGAAGTTAGCCACCTTCCACGCAAGAGTTTTGGGAGTATTTCTCCTCCTTGTGCTTCTCGCCAATTGGCCGATCGTGTAGCGAATGGCTAGATGGTCCATCATTCGCTAACACGACGTCCAACTTGGCGAGGGCCTCCAGTAACGTCTGTCCTCTCCTATTGGTGAAGCGGCTGCCCCAAGCCGTTGCCCAGGCGTTGAAGTCTCCGGCTATCACCACCGGCTTCCGACCCACCAGGTCTGCGGTCAACATGTCGACCATCCGAGTGAACTGGTCTATTGACCATCTCGGTGGTGCGTAGCAGCTACAATAGTAAACTCCGTTTACCTTAGCTATGGCTACTCCCTCCGCTTGTGTTTTCACCACCTCTTGCACTGGGTATCGACCAGTCGTCAAGATCGCCACCGTCTTGGCTTCGTCAGACACCCAGTTCCCGTTATCTACCGGTGTGTGATAGGGATCCGAAAGAATCGCGACATCAATGCCCCATTCCGTCACTGACTGGTGCAGCAATTGCTGGCCAGCTGCACAGTGATTTAGGTTCAGCTGTACTACTTGCATGCTGTTTTACTCCCTCCACTTGTTGAGCAAGTAGGTCCGCCCATGACGTGGTTTGTGGCCTTCTTCTTGCTCGCGCATAGCATGCAACGTGGCGTTCTTTCGCATGCATACGCCTTGTGCCCCTCGCCGCCGCAACGCTTGCAAAGGTTTCGGTCTGGGCCTTTGCAATTCCACGACTTGTGGCCAGGTTCGAAACACCTGAAGCACATGTCGACCACCGGCGGTTGGTAAGCGGTCACTGGGCATACCGACCATCTGACCTTTAGCCTGCCCACTTTAAGGACCTTATTGGCATCCGTGGCCGATAGCTTAAATGTAGCTATCTGGGTGCCCTGTGGTCCTTTCCTCATGCGGATGGATTCCCGTGAGACATCCACACCTCCTTGCTCCTTGATGGCCATGGCAAGTTCTTCTGCGGTGGCGATTTCGCCCAACCGTTTGCACTGGAGTGCAACCTCGTTACGCAGGGCTATAACTTCGGCCGTATCGCCCAGGACTTGTTGGGCAAGCGCAACAAGCTCCGTTCCGCCCACCATGAGCTCCCTTTTTAAGCTCGAGCAGCATCTCTCCCGTCTTCGTACGACGGATGCTGCGAACCTCTTTGCCAAGCTCGGCAAGCTTTGCCTCGCTCCGCATGGCCTTGAGCACATCGGCGTACTTTTCTTTGTCGGCCTTAACCAACAAAGCCTCTCCTTTGTCCCTAGCCTTCCTCGCGGGAATGGGCCCGGCCTCTTTTGGGGACCTTTTTCTTCTTCGCGACCTTCACCCATGGATTCTCGCCGGGTTCGCTTACATGGCTCGGATCCGGGGTTCGAGTGCCGAGGTTTGGGTTGAGCCCCTCGCCACGTTCCTTTGCCCCATCATTTCCGCCATGGTCTTTGCTCCTTTTGGCCTTGGGAGTCAGGCGTTTACTGCCTGGAGAATCCCTGGCGCGTTTCCGGCGCTGTTTATTCCGCTCAATCGTGAGCCGGAGCGCATAGTCGACCGCTTCCTGTTTTTTGTCGGTATCGAAGGTGAAGGGCTCTGTTTGAGAACACTTCTCCGACTTTCCGCCACCCTCTAGCCGCACTATCAACGCCTCTTGGTCCCTTTTAGCTACGTTCACGGCCTTACGTAGCTTCAGAAGGTTCGCCTTCAGCTCCTTGCTAATGTTGGATTTCTCCTGCGCGAATTCAATAATCGCGTCGAGTTGATCTATGACCGCTGTCATACTCGGCTTGATTATTTCCTTCCCTTGCTCCTGGGACTCAGGCTGGTTCGCTGGTTTGACATGGACATTGCTGTCACTCGTCTCCTCAGCTACTGCCTCGCTCTCCTCTCTCGCACCCGTTCTGGATGGAGATCTCCTCAAACCCCCTCTTGCGAAAGGGTTTACCTCCTTACTCGACGTCGATGTTGTTGATGTAAAGCTCATTTTATATGGGTCCCCCTTATGGCTACCGTCAAACCCAGCCGAAAGTAGTCGCTATCATGATCCCATGGTTACCTATGCGGTGCAGTGAGGCCATGCGAGGGTTGGCTTTACGCTCAGAGCCGGATCAGCGCAAATCAGGAAAAGGGCATCTGAACCTACTTCCACCCAGTCATCCCAACCGGGTGGCTGAAAGTGAGACGGCGTGCCATAAGGCCTGCCACGGTTTTATGGGACGGAAGGCAGCTGCGGCATTAGCCTACTCGCCATTTCAAGCCGGTTCCACCCTGCTTTACTGAAGGAGTAGAATACCGCAGCTGTCAGCCCTAGTTTCTCTATATATTCCGATCTACCGTATCGTATCCATGGATGGTATGGTAGCCAGTATGCCATAGTTAGGACCTCACTGGCGTTAGTCCTAACGTGCCGAGTCGGCACTCCCGTTGGGCTTGTGCACTTTGAGCGGCACACGATCGCTTTGGTAGGACTTGCTTGCGGATACATGCAGCTTTTTGTAGGGGATTAGCAGAGCCCACTGCCAAACCCCACCGCATCCTAGGCAAGCCCTACAACTCGCAGTTGCCGGGGGAGGGGTCGTCAAGCCCTTAGACATAGTCCCTGCTGCCCCAATGTGTGTGTGTATGTATGTATGTATTTGAACGCGCTCAATTTTTCTCAGAGATGGCTGAACCGATTTTAACAAACTTGGGCTCGTTTGAAAGCTACTGTCGGGCCATTGATCAAGTTCTAAGATCAAATGGCTGCGACTTTTGGTTCCGGAGATATGATTGTATAAGTGACGTAACCGACAAAAAGCGTTGAATTTGAACGCGCTCAATTTTCTCAGAGATGGCTGAACCGATTTTAACAAACTTGGGCTCGTTTGAAAGCTACTGTCAGGCCATTGATCAAGTTCGAAGATCAAATGGCTGTGACTTTTGGTTCCGGAGATATGATTGTATAAGTGACGTAACCGACAAAAAGCGTTGTATTTGAACGCGCTCAATTTTCTCAAAGATAACTGAACCGATTTTAACAAACTTGGGCTCGTTTGAAAGCTACTGTCGGGCCATTGATCAAGTTCGAAGATCAAATGGTTGTGACTTTTGGTTCCAGAAATATGATGGTATAAGTGACGTAACCGACAAAACACATTGATTTTTACCGCTCTTATATATATATATATATATATATATATATATATATATATATATATATATATATATATATATATATATATATATATATATATATATATATATATATATATATATATATATATATATATATATATATATATATATATATATATATATATATATATATATATATATATATAAGTTCTAGTTTCGTTAAGTTCTAGTGCTCAAAAATTTAAGCACCTCGAAAAAAGCCTTCATGCAAAATTTGACCTAAATCGGACATGCGTAAGGGGTGCTGCCCGGTGGTAAAGTTTTGACAAATTTCGACCTTGAAAAAACACCATAGGGGGAAGTACATGAAATTTCCAAAATCGAAATTTTTTTTGATGCCTATTTTGATCGACTTTTTCAAAAAAAATTTTTTTCGAGATGACACTTAATCTCGACGTTTCATGCAATTCTAAGCCTTTTGGCATCAAAATTTTTTTTTCGATTTGGAAAATTTCATGTACCCCCTATGGTGATTTTTCAAGATATATGAAAATTCCACCAAGTGGACTAAGAAGACTTTTTTTAGATTAGCATGTCAAGCACTAGTTTGGAAAAATGATGCTGACTGTGTGACATAAACACTTAAGCATGCTTTTGTGAACTACTCGAATCAATCTGAATCAATTGGTGTCAAAATTAGTATCCAAAATTATTTGATAAAAGTATGAAACATATTTTCATGAGACTGTTATGAAAGAAGAGAAAGGCATTATCACACCACTAGGTGGATTAAGAAGGGTTTTCACAATTAGGATCACTGAGAATCCGGGAGGAGGAGTTAGAACGCGCAATGTAAATCGGGTTTTTATCAATGGGACTCGTTGTATCGTGTCGGCCATTTTATATTTTGTGGGTAAGAGAGTGAGTAAAGCTTGTTGATGAGCGTGAGAGGGTGTGATACGGAGAGGAGAGGGTGATAGCATGTTGGGTTATACTCGTGAGTGTCGGATTGAGTTAGTGTGTGTTCTTTATTTATTTATTTATTCATTTATTTATTTATTATTATGAAATTCATCTGACAATAAAATGGTCTTAATAAATATGTATCAGTCAAGTCATAAAATTGAAGAACGTAGTATTTTCTGCGAAAATTTGTGAGTTGGTTCACCAAAATCGAAAAGATGTTCAACAGTGCCAAACGTCCTCAAACAAGATGTTATCGGTTCGTAATACCCGAACGTCGTTCGATGAAATCTCGGCTGCAGTAAACTGGTGGAGCGCAGCGATCGTTGTGAAGCACGGAAATCAAGTAAAGACAGAATCTTCGAAGAGTCGATATCACCGTTAATCAGTTTTGCCACGAAAACAGCTTGCTGAATTTTTCTGCGTCTTTCTAATGAGTCGAGTCCGATCAGTCGACAACGATCGGGATACGGTGGGAGCTCAAGCGGATTCCTCCAAGGAAGGTTTCTTAGAGCAAGACGAACAAATCTTTTCTGTACGCGTTCAATCCGTAAGTTCCAAACCAGCTGATACGGATTCCAAATTACGGAAAACGGAAAACGGAGATGATACACAGGAGCCTAGCTTTATTCGCAAAACTCTACCACATAAGTAAGAGCAAAGCCATTCAAGAAACTTTTGTGTTGAACCCAGCCGCGAAATCTTGCACAAAAGTATTCGGTGGTCAATTCGATCGAAAGCTGCTTTAAGGTCAGTGTATACTGCATCAACTTGTACTCTCTTTTCCAAAATCGGAATACAAGTGGAAATCTAAGAGATTCGTGCTGACCAAACGACCTGGCATAAATCCATGCTGATCAGAGGAGATGTAATTTTTTGTACGAAAAAGTACCTCAGTGCTCACAATTATTTCAAATAGCTTAGATGCTGCAGATAAATTCGTTATACCTCTGTAATTCCTTACGTCAATACGATCACCGCTCTTGTATACAGGAAACATAAAAGACTGCTTCCAAGTCACTGGAAAAATTCCTTGCTCAAATGATTTGTTAAATATAGTGCACAAAGGATCAGCTAAAACAGAAGCATAATGACTATACACCACAGAAGGAATACCATCTGGTCCGGGCGAAAACAAATCAAAAATGTGTCAATGTGCGCTATATTCTCAGGAACATCCACCGCGGCGGTCTCCGCTTCGATACCGGAGGCAGTATTTTCAGCAAACACAGAAGCAAAGAACTTTGCGAACAGATCGCATGAGTCCAAGGTTGACATGGATTCAACACCATCGAGACAAACTTTTGAAGGAATCGATGAGCACTTGCGTTTCGAGTTTACAAAAGTCCAGAAATATTTAGGATTCCGACGAAGATTAGTTTGAATCCGCATAAGGTAGGCTTTGTACAACCCCGCGTTTACTTTACGATAATTTTCACTGAAACTTTTAAACATTCGCTTTGTTTCAGAGCTATGCCAGCGACGATGTCTGCGCTGCCAAATATTGCGGGTACGTTATAATCTACGAAGCCGTACAGTGGTCCAAGGAGGGCTCATTGGCCGTTTAACCGGTAAATTTGAACTCAGCCATTGAATCAATGTGTTACAGAAAAAGGATGCCATTTCATTTACTCAAGTTTGTATATATCGACTGTTTTGGAGTTTTATCGGAAAAATGCGGCTTCCTCAGTCAAATGGATATAGGCAAACGATTTGTTTATAAAATTGCCCGACGTTTCGGCCGTTTTTGATGGCCTTTTTCAAGGGAAACTAAAAATATGCTTTTATTATACAACATTGAATGGACTTTTATGGTATATGGATTATTCTAATGTACTTTGTGAACTCACTTTGGTCTAATCGTTATTGTCAGTTTCGTTGATTTCCAACGGTGGGATGTCTGATGTCTATTTACGGTAACATATATAAAATAAACTAAGTTCGTTGAAGAACTTTTCATCGGATAGCACTATTGCCACAGAGTTTGGTGTATGCAGTGAATCTGACAATTATTAGTTTATTGGTTTGTGGGTACAATTACGTGGTGGGCATGATTGATGTCTCCAACTCGGCTGTTTTTGTGCTTTTCTTTCTTCCACACTTCGATGCCTTGATGGTGTGAAGAATGCCGGTGTAAGTTGTATTGAGACCATCTACGTCAGTGCGATGGTTAACGTTGTTGTTCGTATTGGTGATGTGACACATTTCTAAAATCGGTAGAGCGGTGGAGCGATACGTTCTGTCTATGATTTTAACACTCTTGAGATCAAAAGTATGATTATGAGTGACCATATGTTTAATGAGCGCAGTTTTTTCCCCTAGAGCGATCATCCGTTCGTCGGTGTTGACTGCACCATCACTTTTTAGTTTATCGTACTGATTGATATTTGATTTGTGACCGTATAATCTTGTTTTTAGATGATTACGAGTCATGCCGATGTAATTCATCTTGCAGTTTTCGCATGGAAGACTATATAACATTAAACTGTGATAGCAGATCAATTGGTTGTTTTATATTTGGTAAAATTTTGGCTATCGTGTTGATAGGTTTAGTTGAAATTGTAATGTTATCATAATCAGTTTTGAGGGTGTTAATTATGGCTGGTGAGAGTGATGTTATGTATGGAAGTGATCTGTATATCGGTGGGTCGGTGCGTATGGTAATTTGGTCTGTGCTATTGATTGTAATTGAATTTTGCTCGGTACTATTTAATGAGTTCCTCGTCGTTGGAGCGTTTTCTGCTAGGCTGTAACGTTGGTGCTTATTACTGTGGATAATTCTGTTTATAAGTTTCGATGAGTAGTTGTTCCTTCTAAGATGTTGGAAAATAATGTTTTGCGTATCCACGTTGTTATCCGTAGTGAGGCACATAACCCTCCTTATGAAGTTATGAGCGACATTCATTTTAACCGTTAGTGAGTGAAACGAGTGATAATTTAAAAGTCTGCCAGATGCGTTACGTTATCGATTTCTTGCAGTGTTCTCCAGTTAACATTTTGTAAGAATTCTAGTAAAGCAGCAAAATCTATTTTCCTATAATTTAATGTTCTGGATTCATTCACGGACTCCATGTGACAGGAGTTGCCTTCGCCGTTAGTAGGCCACGTGATAACTAAAGGCGGATGGTGCGGGTCGACGGGTAGTATTGGAGCAACACTACAATCAACACTACAACACTACAATTGATGCTCCAAAGAACAAAAAAACAAATCAAGCAATCGTCCGAGATGATTTCTGTGTTGGTTAGCTTGACAAAGATTTAGGTAATCCATGCCGTCGATCAACGCCGTGCCAGCAACGGGTAGCAACGAAGAACAAGAGGAGAGTGTTTCCTCATTCCGTTGATTCCATACAATGCGGGGCTGGTTGAAATCACCGCACACCAGAACAATATCATTAGCAGAACCTTTACTGCACAATTCCGAAACAGTTGAAATGTGCGCATCGATCACATCAACGTTTTGGCTTTTATCAGGGGGAATATACACACCGCATAGAAGTAACTTTTTACCCCGTACTGTAGTACTCGCACACACTTGTTCAAGACAGTTTCCATTTACCGTTTCAATAATAGAGCTGGCATATTTTCGAGAAATAGCAATCAATACTCCACCAAACGATACTTTGTCACTATTCGCTGAGCTGCGGTCGCAGCAGAAAACATTAGCTACTACGTTAGCTTCTTTGGTAGGTATGGATATATATACAACGTATTTAATTAGTTCACACTGTATGCTTACAGCGTATCTGTTTTTATGGATTGTTTTGGGCAATGGTCCTACAGTATCGATTGCCACTACTTCAAATGGTTTAGTAGGTGTATTCGTACACGGAGAACCCGCAGATCACAAAATTACAATATTGCAACTGTTGTTTCACGCCCTGGTTGTTTCAACTAAAATGTTGTTGATTTAACTAACATATCTGTTGTTTTTCTCATAACCATTCAGGTAACTTAAATTGTTGTATTCAAATGCTGTCACTTGGCGGAGAACGAAGACAGCAAAACGCAGAACTAAAAACTTCTTCATTTCACCAGAAACATTTCATATTGAAAATTTTCAATGGTAAATGAACGTCATTTATGTTAGTTATCTAGTGGTCGTTTTATGTAAGTGAAAGTATGCAGAAGAATATAACAGTTATTTTTCCATGTGTGAAATAGATATTCCTACAGTATAAATGTTTTAATTTCATCTGAGAGTAATGTATTCTAGGACAGTTCATGTCAATGTTATTAAAACCGCTTAACGCTTAAAAATTTGCTGCCAAAGTGAAGGGTACTATTTGTATTTTCTTGAAAGTGTATCTGTAGCATTAGGTTTACCAGCGAGCCATTCTGCAAGTGAAGGAAAAATTTCCTAATTCCCTGTGACCATTTTTCTGGTGAGTTCAAATAACTGAATTATTGGTTGAAACAACTGAGACATTTTTTTGCTTTCATGCATACAAGTTACTTTGCTGGGATTGTGTCTTTGCTCAACTGCACGAGGGACACCTCATTGAAACGTTTCATTGTTCGCTCAGGCTGTTTGGCATTGCTCAACTGAAACGTTTCATTACTTGTTTGTGGTGCGTGTCTTTGTTGCGTGTCGTTGCTAAGCTGCCAGCACGATAAATCAGAAATGACAGATTAGTTAAATCAACAGTCGATTAGTTGTACCAAATTTTAACCAATCAAAATCAGAAAATCAACTAATATGTTAGTTGTTTTGCGATCGCTGGCTTTTCCGTGTAATTTGTAAATTCTCTTTAGTATGTTTAATGATTTTGTTCTCTTTGAAAATTTCACAAGCCTTGACGAAATTAGCAATTGAACTTTTCATAAATTTCCATGAATATATTTCTCTTAATTTGAGGTACAATCTGTTTTGTACGATGTGTCCTCCTGTAGGTAGTTCATGGTGATTCTTTAATATTACTTGTATTTCGCGAAGGTTACTAATAAATTTCGGTGGTTTGTAGATAATGATTTGTAATGTTTTCAGTGTTTGTAGAACGAGTCCTTTAAACATTTTCATAGGTAGCATTTCCAATATTTTATCATTGCATGAGATTCCTACTCTGCTAACTTTTAATTTTCTAATTTCTTTTTGATATTTGGAGATTACAAACACGAGTGTTTGTCTGATATCACTTACTTTTGTAACTATACGATGCATCGGTTTTTGTTTCTGTATTCCTTGATATGTGTCAATTATAATATGGTTGTGTTCGAAAAATATATCTCATTTTTAATAGGTTTCTTACTGCGCTAGGGGTTTCCGTTGAATAAACAGAGAGTTGATCTGGCTCACTGTTGATGCAAGGATTATTATTGTTAGTGTTTGAATTATTCATATGGTTATTATTTTTATTAGTATTTAATTTGTTCTTTTTTTTTCCTTTTTTATGAGTTCTTGTTTTCTTGACATTGACCTTATATTAACCATAAAAATACTATTTGCCTTCAAATCAACTGAGGACATTATTATTGGAGATAACGCATCGGCGGCAACGTTACTTTTACCTTGGATATACTCTATGTTAAATTCAAATTACTCTAAATCTAACCTCATTCTTGTCAATTTGGAGGTTGGATTTTTCATATTAAATAAAAATACTAACGGTCTGTGGTCCGTTCGTATAGTAAATTCGTGTCATTGCCATTGATTATTTGTTATAAAACTGCACCACATCCAACGTCTGAAGCGTCTGTGGTTAAAATAAATTGTTCATTAAAATCTGGGTATTGTAGAAGTTTTGGTGACATTAGGAAGGATTTTAAGGTTACAAATGTATGCTGGCGCTCTAGTGTCCATGAAGTTTCTGATTTTTTCTTTAGTAGTTGATTTAATGGGTAGGCTATGGTTGCGAAATTTGGGACGAATTTTCTGTAATAATTGCAAAAGGCGACGAATCTTCGCACGTCGTCACTACTTGTTGGTGTGGGGTAATTTTTATTGCCTCGTATTTATTACTGGCTGGTAGGATTCCTTTGACTGTAATTTTGTGACCTAAATATGTTACTTCTGTATTAAAACATTTGCATTTATTGAGATTCAGTTAAAGATTGTACTTCCTAATGCGTTCAAAAACTTTTTCTAAATTCTGAAGGTGGTGTTGGATTGAGCATCCAACTACTATAATATCGTTTATATATACAAAAGCATGCTCAGGTGTTAATCCTGACATTGCGATTGTCATCATTCGTTGAAAACTGTTTGGACTGATATTTAAGCCAAACGGTAATCTTTTAAATTGAAAATGACCGAATTGGGTCTAAAATTCTGTAAATTTCCTAGAGTTTACTTCTTAGGGTAGTTGATGAAATCCTGACATCAAATCCAGGGTTGTAAAATATTTTACTCTACCAAGCTGATCTAAAATAGCATCAATTCTTGGCAGCGGAAATTTATCGGCTAATGTTTTTTTGTTAAGTTGTCGGAAATCAACTACAAATCTCCATTTTGCAATATTGTTTTCGGATTTTTTCGGGACTAATAAAATTGGATTGTTATATGGTGATATGGATGGTTCGATGATATCGTCTTTCAACAATTTGTTTATTTGTGTTGCAATTTCGTTACTTTGTGAATGAATAGTTTTGTATTTTGGAATGTACACTGGGACTTCATCGCTCAGTTCAATGTTTTGTGAATAAAAATTGTTTGATGAAACTGGTTTGTCTGGTAATCAAAATATATCAGAATAATTTGAAATTAACTTTTCCAGGTTGTTTCTAGCGTATATTCGTACGTTGTTCAGATCGAGTTCGTTTAAGACTTTGTTTTTTTTTCTAGTACTATTTTTATATGTGTTGTTTCTCAAAATTGTGTACTTAAGGAATCAGAACAAATTGGCTCAAATGTTTCCTTGTTTAATTTCTTGTGAGTGTAGTTCCATGTTCTCACTGATATTTAAATTTTGCATTCTTCTGATAACTTCGTATCTACCAGGAATAATGTAGTTTTTGTTAACAGTATCTTGAATCGGTATTGCTATTAGGGTATTATTAAATGTAAAATTTAATATCCAACATTAGTAATCGATTAGGCATTTATTGGCTGAGAGAAAATTTCTGCCTAACATGCCGTCTGTAGAAATTAGGAAATTTGGGCTTACTATGTGGAATCTGTGTTTAATTGAATTTTCGTTATTAAATATTAAGGCTGTTTCTGTTGTCGCGATGGTTTCTTTCTCGTCATCGGTAATTCCGGTAAGTTTAGTTTTATTATTTGAATTGATTGGTTGTTGTGAAGATATGTTGTTTGCTTAAAAAACGGATATATCTGCATCTGGATCTATAATAAATGTGCATATTGCATTGGCCAGTCGTATACCCACTTTGATAAAATTAGCGGCGTGTATATTCATGGTATACAAGGTCTTTCTTAAAAATTTTGGTTCGTTGGGTATTGGTTAGTACTTTGGAAATGTTCGCATTGACGGGACATCATGTTTATATTGTCATTCTCAATGTCATTATTTATATTTTGGTATTGTACATTTAATGTTTCGTGTTGCAAGGCATTTTCTGATTGTTCCTCGCTGGTTATAAATATTCTGTTATTTCCATTTCTTTGGAAATTGTGGTTGTAGTGACCTCCTATCGTGGTAGAGATAATTAATTGTATTCCGCATGTTGTTACCATATCTGATTTGTTGAGCATTATTATTATTATATTATTGGGATTGTAATTTCTATTATAATTGTTGGTTTTGGTGCGTATCGATTTTATTGTAATGGGTATCTGGGAACATTATATTGTCTTGCCCCTCGATTAAAATTATTCATACGTTGTTGGTGCTGTCCAACAAATCGTGTGTGTAACATTTGTGAGTGGGTGTTCTCATCTGTACCACATTCTTGTGCTTTCTGGATAGCTTCTTTTATATTGCTTTATTATAGTGTCTACCCCTACCTTGGTGCTCATCGCTTTTGCCACCGGTGGGGGAATTTTTTGTCTATATAAGTACTTTATAGTTTTGTGCAGAGGATGTCGATTTCCTCGCAGAAATTGTTTACCAATTTTTTTTGTATTAGATTACTTATGTTTGCCACGATACTTTCGGGAGTGGTCGTGCTTTTGCACCACTCCTCGATTAGTTGTATCAGGTTATTTACTGTATCGACTGTTTCGGGGATGCTTTGTCTGGCTTTTCCGGACAGTCTGGTTTTTAGAAATTTAATTGCCATGGCCATGTGCTCTGGCAGAATTAACTCGTTCAGCAATCTTGCTGAGTCGATAAATGTCTCTAGGCTCTCGGGGGAGCCGTCATATGGTTGAATTAGAGCCGTCGCCTGCCGTGAATCAAAAGGTGGTGTTGTTTGCGTCATCGTTCCGTCTTTAGTCGTGTGTGTAGTTTTAAATTTTATTATTCTACAAATTTCGTCTGTCCACAGCTTCGTGTTTTTTACTAAGGTATGGAAAGTCATATCATCAATGATTGCTCTTTTATTAAAATTTTTTCGAGCTCTGCTTTTAGTTCATGACACTGTTCTAACTTTTCTTGGAGTAATTCTCTGATAATTTTGCATTAATTGATTTTTTTATGTATGTATGGAGTTTCTCTAGCTCCTTATAAGTTTGCATTTCATGTTAGATGACTAAAAAGATGACTTTTTTTTAAAGGAATAGTCGTTTAACATTAATAGTAGATTACATGTGTTTTCCTAATCATAAATACGCATGTATAACTGCATATATGTCCTTGAGGAACCGCCTTTTTGCGATGTTCCTCGCTTCGCATTTTAATTTCTTTTAATTTTTCTTGGACCGTTAAAGGCCATTTGTCATTACAATTTTTCTCCATAATTACCGTATATTTTAATGTAAATTTTTTATTGTTATACATTGGCCATCTGTACTTGTCTTGCGGCCTTGATTGCCTTTTTTCAGTATATTGTGTATGCAGTTTTATTAACCGTTTCAAGAGTAGATAGCTTACTACTATTCCTACTAGTGCGCATAGCGCGATACCCTCAATTTCCCTCGACGGGGAGGCTATCGTATTATTGACGGTTTCGTCTGACGAAAACCAACCCATTTCGAAACTCTATCCTATAGTTTTCTTATCTAGTTCATTGAATATTTGCCTAAGTTCTTAAGGTCCCTTTTCTTAAATTATACACATTACCTTTAATTTATTTTGTGTCCGCTCCTATCTCTGGTGCATCTCTGGTTTCCTTCTGTCGTCCTCGTAGTAGGCAGTACTCGGTTGATCATATGTTAACGTTGTCAAACCGTTGTGAAATGACGTATTCTTCTCAGTATAGTTAGAAATTCACCTTACAGTCTCACTACTATGTGTATATATTTTGTCGTGAATACGACTTACTTTACTATGGGGTGCCTTTTCAAAATTAACCATATGGAAGAATGGGCAGAACTTAATCGTGAATATCTCGACTTGTATTACTGGCATCAACATAATTCTTTCACCATTTCATCAAAAATATGATCAGGAATTTAGGATAATATTTAGAACAGTGTGAGATAACCACAAACAACTCAAAAATTATGTTTTCTCAAAATTTGAAAACAACGCGGAAAACTCTTTACTTTCGCTTGGGTTTTTCGCGCAAGGACGACGATTTTGAAGTAGTAAGGTACATACCGTCAACTGAACGTTATAAAAGGGGAACCGTGATCGGAAATCGATCATTTCTTCTTGTGCGTTGAATGGAAGCAGACGTCGGGGCGAGAAGACGCATTCAAACAGCGGCCACGGAGAGCGTACCTTTTGCGTGGTTAAAAACCTCAAACGCTCAGGTCGTAGTTCTCATTTGCCTTCCGGTCGTCAAGGCAAGAAGACGCATAAAACCAGTTTCGCATCATTTCGCACTGCGAGCGGATGTGTTGCGGTTTGCACGCAAAGCTAGTTTCAACTCAAACAAAAGCGATTGCATCATACAACAGAGTTTCTGGTCGTTTGCATTGGAGAGAAAGAAAACGAAAAGTGGACAACATTATATAAAATCAGCCGTTCTAATGGCTCTAAATGTTATCTAAAGAACTATTAAGATTACTTCTTTGCAAATCGAAGGTAAAAATCATCAGTTTAGTGAAAATCCAAAATAATTTGATTTGCTTCGAGCACTTTACGCTGTGCGAAGATTGTTCGAGAAAAATGCTAACTATCGTAGAGAATTCCATAATTTGGTCCTTCTAAAAGGCAGAAATGAATCCTGTACAGCATATTGATAAATTCTTTCAATGAAATATGCAAATCCAAAATGAAATAATCGACGTCAAAAATCGTTTAAAATTCTTGTAGTGAAAAGGGGGAAAGTTTCACAATTCACACGATCGATCAACTATCAATTCGAAAGTATAAAGAAAACGTGCCAGTTCTATTCCTATTCACGACATCCAGTTATGTATCTCGTACTTTTTATTCCGTCCCGTACTTTTTATACCGTCCTTCATAGCAAATATCGTATAAAACAAATTTGCAAATGATGCAATCGTTAGAGTTATCTCTTCTTAACGTTGTTAAAGGCTTTTCCACAAATCACAAATCACTGCGGCTAGTATGTAGCTCTGATACATTCACCTCACCAATCATTGCGCAGACTTCACTTTTTCGATTCGCTCACATGTTCATATGTTAGCACTTCGGTGCACTATTTCTGTAGTTTCTTAGCACTTTATTGCACTATTTCTGTAGTTTCTTAGCATTTTGATGCACTATTGCTGTAGTTTCTTAACACTTTAATGCACTATTTCTGTAGTTTCTTCAGTTGTTAGTTTATCAACAGTAATCAGTTCTATCTAAGGTCTCTATTTTCACTTAGTCACTCGCGAAACCGAACTAACTGATGCAGAATTCGCGGATTTACTGACGGTCGCCATGAGAATTGATTAAGGTTGAGATTAAGATTTCTCTATTTTTATAAATTCTATTCTCTCCTAGCCTAGCTAATTAGTTTTTACAATTAGGATCACTGAGAATTCGGGAGGAGGAGAACGCGCAATTTAAATCGGGTTTAACCAATGGGACTCGTTGTATCGTGTCGGCCATTCTATATTTTGTGAGTAAGAGAGTGAGTGAGGCTTCTTGATGAGCGTGAGCGGGTGTGATACGGAGAGGAAAGGGCGACAGCATGTTGGGTTACTCTCGTGAGTGTCGGTTTGAGTTAGTGTGTGTTCTTGAGTTACTGTTATTCTAGGTCGTGTTCACTTTTATCGATTATGGGACATGAGGGACGTGAAGAAGAGGGAAGTGACACAGGCTGTTGTGTTTTTGTTTTCTGTTATACTTCGATGACATAACGATTTGAAACTTGATGCTTCCTTGTTTCTGTAGTCGAATTTTATGACCACGGCGTTTTTTCGCAACCGATTTTAACAAACTTGGGCTCGTTTGAAAGGTACTATCGAGCTATTGATCTAGTTCGAAGATCAAATGGCTGTAGCTTACGGTTCCGGAGATATGATTGTATAGGTGACGTAACCGACAAAACGCGTTGTATTTTAACGCGCTCAATTTTCTCAGAGATGGCTGAACCGATTTTAACAAACTTGGGCTCGTTTGAAAGCTACTGTCGGGCCATTGATCAACTTCGAAGATCAAATGGCTGTGACTTTTGGTTCCGGAGATATGATGGTATATGTGACGCAACCGACAAAACACGTTGATTTTTACCGCTCTTATGTATATAAGGATGCCAAAATTTTGGGATCACCTCTATTTTCGTTAAGCTCTAGTGCTCAAAAGTTTAAGCACCTCTAAAAAAGCCTTCATGCAAAATTTGAGCTAAATCGGACATGCGTAAGGGGTGCTGCCGGTGGTAAAGGTTTGACAATTTTCGATCTTGAAAAAGCACCATAGGGGGGAGTACATGAAATTTTCAAAATCGAAAATTTTTTTTGATGCCGAAACTGCATGAAATATCGAAATTTAGTGTCATCTCAAAAAAATTTTTTTTGAAAAAAGCAACTTTCTGGGACTTATAAAAACTTTACCCTATGTTTCCGGATCCGGAAATATAGGGTAAAGTGTTTTAAACATTTTATACCATCACTGAAAAGAGCGAAAAACCATAAAAAGTTTTCTAAGTCGTCCTCAATTCTTTTCCAATTGATAGTTTTTATAAGTAGATGGTCAAACAAACCGATTTCGGTTATTCTTTTAAGAACCGAAGAAAGTTATATTGAAGAATACCACTGTATTATATATGATAGTATGATTGATATGAGAAAGGCGTAATGATGCCACTAGGTGGATTAAAATAGGTTTTGCCTTTCTCATATAGAAAGGTTATGCAATCACTTGAAAAACCGACTAGTGAAAATTGGCCCGGAGGGCAAGTGTCATATACCATTCGACTCAGTTCATCGAGCTGAGCAATGTCTGTGTGTGTATGCGTGTATGTATGTGTGTGTATGTGTCAAATAATCTCACTAGGTTTTCTCGAAGATGGCTGAACCGATTTCGACAAACTTAGATTCAAATAAAAGGTCTCGTGGTCCCATACGGAATTCCTGAATTTCATCTGGATCCGACTTCCGGTTCCGGAAGTATAGGGTAAAGTGTGTTCAATATTGTACACCGTCACTTAAACCGGCGAAACAAAACACGTAAAAAAATTTCTAAACTGGTCTTAAAACCACACAAATCGAAAGTCATTATCAGTAGGCAACTGAACAAACCGATTCCGGCTATCCTGGTTCCCGGTATCCGGTTCCGGAAGTACCGGAAATAGTGGTCATATATACCAAAATAGATCTCACTCACTTTTCTCAGCGATGGTTTGACCGATTTCCACACTTAGATTCAAATGAAAGGTCTCGTGGTCCCATACGGAATTCCAGAATTTCATCCGAATCCGACTTCTGGTTCCGGAGTTATAGGGTAAAGTGTGTTCAATATTGTACACCGTTACTTAAACCGGCGAAACAAAAAACGTAAAAAAATGTCTAAACTGGTCTCAAAACTACACAAATCGAAAGTCATTATCAGTAGACAACTAAACAAACCGATTCCGGCTATCCTGGTTCCCGGTATCCGGTTCCGGAAGTACCGGAAATAGTGGTCGTATATACCAAACGATTTCCACAAACTTAGATTCAAATGAAAGGTCTCGTGGTCCCATACGGAATTCCTGAATTTCATCCGGATCCGACCTCCGGTTCCGGAATTATAGGGTAAAGTGTGTTCAATGTTGTACACCATCACATAAAATATTTTCGGATACAACAAACATTTAAATCGTCATGTAAGTTGGGGTTCGGTTCTTTGGTTTGTGGAAATATGGATGACTCACGCAATCAAAGCATTGTTTTATTCTGTATGTTATACTAGTTAATGCACAAACAATCTCTTGGTTTGTTTCAAAAATCGAAGAGATAAATTTTGAATGGAATACCACAATATTATATGTACATGAGAAAGGCATCATTACACCACTAGGTGGATTAAAACAGGTTTTTTAGATTAGCATCACTGTTCTCATACAAATAGGCACCGCAAATGTTAAGCACTAGTTCGAAAAAATGATGCTTACTGTGTGACATAAACACTGAAGCATGCTTTTGTGAACTACTCGAATCAATCTGAATCAATTGGTGTCAAAATTAGTATCCGAAATTATTTAATAAAAGTATGAAATATATTTTCATGAGACTATTATGAAAAAAGAAAAAGGTATTATGACACCACTAGGTGGATTAAGAAGGGTTTTTAGATTAGCATCACTGTTCTCATACAAATAGGCAACGCAAATGTCAAGCACTAGTTTGGAAAAATGATGCTGACTGTGTGACATAAACACTGAAACATGCTTTTGTGAACTACTCGAATCAATCTGAATCAATTGGTGTCAAAATTGGTATCCGAAATTATTTAATAAAAGTATGAAATATATTTTCATGAGACTGTTATGAAAAAAGAAAAAGGCATTATCACACCACTAGGTGGATTAAGAAGGGTTTTTTAGATTAGCATCACTGTTCTCATCTAAATCATCAACGTGCACTGCCCACATGAGACGAGACACGATGACAAGAAGGAAGCATTCTACGTGCAGCTGGAACGAACCTACGACAGCTGTCCACGGCGGGATGTATAACTCGTCATCGGCGACATGAATGCTCAGGTAGGCCGGGAGGCAATGTACAGGCCCGTGATCAGGCTGGAGAGACTGCACGCGGTAACAAACGACAACGGTCAACGATGCGTAAACTTTGCAGCCTCCCGAAGAATGGTAGTTCGAAGTACCTTCTTTCCCCGCAAAGATATCCGCAAAGCCACCTGGAGATCACCTGATCAACATACGGAAAATCAAATCGACCACGTTCTAATCGACGGGCGATTCTTCTCCGACGTCATCAATGTCCGCACTTACCGCAGTGCCAATATTGATTCTGTCCACTACCTTGTCGCTTGGAAACGGCGACTCTTGCAGACGGCTGGAGGCTGGAGGAAAGGTTCGCCGTGAGTAGCACTGCTGTAACCGTTCTAGGTACGAGGTTATCAAATCGAGGAAATGACTGGTTTGACGGCGAATGTCAGCAGTTGGTCGAAGAGAAGAATGCAGCAAGGGCGAGGATGCTGCAACACCGCAATAGAGCGAACGAAGAACGATACAGACAAGCGCGGAACAGACAGAACACGGTTTTCCGGAAGAAAAAGCGCCACCAGGAAGACCATGATCGCGAAGCGATGGAACTGCTGCGCCGCGCAAATGATACACGGAAGTTCTATGAGAAGGTAAACCGCTCACGTAGAGGCTACACACCACAGGCCGAAATGTGCAGAGATACCAGTGGTAACCTTCTCACGAATGAACGTGAGGTGATCGACAGGTGGAAGCAGTACTATGACGAGCCTCTGAATGGCAAAGCACAAGATACAGAGAACGGTACAGGAATCAATCTGGGTGCACGTTCAGCCGACGACAGATTCCCAGCCCCTGATCTGTCGGAGATAAGTGAGGAGATCGGCAAGCTGAGGAACAACAAAGCCGCGGGCAATGACCAGTTGCCAGGCGAACTGCTCAAACATGGAGGAGAGGCACTGGCTAGAGCGCTGAACTGTATGATTTCTAGGATTCGGGCAGAGGAGATTCTACCGCTTGAATGGATTGATGGAGTGGTATGTCCCGTCTACAAAAAGGGTTACCGCGCAATCACATTGCTCAACGCCGCCCACAAGTTACTCTCCCAAATCCATTGCGTCGTCTATCACCAATAGCTAAGGAATTCGTAAGGCCGTACCAAGCGGGATTTACTGGAGCCCGCGCCACTACGGATCAATTATTCGCGATAAGAAAAGTACTCCAGAAGTGTCGTGAATACAACGTACCCACGCATCACCTATTCATTGACTTCAAAGCGGCATACGACACAATCGATCGAGAACAGCTATGGCAGATCATGCACGAATACGGTTTCCCGGATAAACTGACGCAATTGGTCAAAGTAACGATGAAAAGAGTGATGTGCTACGTCCGAGTATCTGGGACACTCTCGAGTCCCTTTGAATCTCGGAAAGGGCTACGTCAAGGTGATGAAAAAAAAAAACAAAATACATGAGAGGAAGAGGCTCTAGAGAAGAAACACTACGCCTTCCACCACGAATATTGATAGACGGTGACGGTATCGAGGTGGTTGACGAGTTCGTGTATTTGGGCTTACTGGTGACGGCCGATAATGACACCAGCAAGGAAATTCATAGACGTATTTTGGCAGGGAATCGTGCGTACTTTTACTCAGAAAAACCCTTCGATCGAGAAAAGTACGCCCACGCACGAAATTGACCATCTACAAAGCGCTCATTAGACCGGTTGTTCTCTATGGCCACGGACCTGGACTATGTTGGCAGAGGACCAATGCACCCTCAGTGTTTTCGAAAGAAAGATACTGATGACCATCTATGGCGGAGTGCAGATGGAAGACGGAACGTGGAGACGGCGTATGAATCACGAATTGCAACAGCTGCTAGAAGAACCACCTATCGTACGGACAGCTAAAATCGGACGTCTACGATGGGCTACGCATGTCATAAGGATGTCGGACGACAGCCCAGTGAAAATGGTTCTTGAATCTAATCCTACTGGTACAAGAAGAAGAGGAGCGCAGCGAGCAAGGTGGATCGATCAAGTGGAGGGTGATCTCAGAAGCATCCGTGCCTTGAGTGGCTGGCGACGAGCAGCTATGGATCGAGTTATGTGGAGACGTATGCTTGATACAGCAAAGGACACCCCAGGCCTATAGCTGTTAGGTGAGTAAGGTGGATTAAGAAGGGTTTTTTGTTTGCCTTTGTGTGTTTTGTCTATTTTTTGTAAGAACCTCTTTAAATCGCTCCGATTGGCCTACAATAGTGGGTAAGGGTTTCTCAAACGTGATTCAACTTCAGACTAAAAAATCTAAAAAAAATCGTTATTATTTCTAACTGAAAAATCGTTATTATTTCGGAGACATGATCCTAGCTATGGTGGTTTAGGACCACTCTCCCCTACTATATGCGCAGCGGCGTACCAAGGAAATTTAATCCCCAGGGTAAAATATGATTTGCCACCCCGTGTGCAAAAAAAAGCTGAACTCCATATCTGGAAGGATGACTTGGATGAGCAAAATAAAGGTCCCAGTTCATATAATTGGAATCGTACAAGTCAGCATTTTTATTTGACACTATCAACATAAACAGTCTCCATGCATATCATACCTGCTTTTCTATAATTGTTAGCAGTTCATGGTTTCTCGATACATAATCCACTTGATCAGTCGTTTCAATCCCGGAATTATCCTGAAACAAAACAATACCGCATATGAATGAGTATATATGTATGTATTAATATGTATAAACAACAATTCCATGAGAAAATGATATACGATCTTTCATAAAATTCGTAATACAGGGTGGGCCATTTAAAGTAGAAGAATTTGTTTTTAAACAAAATATATGAAAAAAACCTTTTTATCTATTTTCATTTCAATTATAATTTATTATGGTTCAAGAACATTGCTGTATTTTTTGACATGGCGGTGATTTCACGTCGTATGTTGTCTTTGAGTTGGGTCATGGTTTTTAGCTAATCAGCGTATACCTTGGATTTCAAAGGGTATATTGAGGGCCAGTCCAAATAACCGTTTTTCGATATTACTTGCCCGGGGAACAATGACAAATCAATTGTTAGTTGAGATGTATGGCGTGTTACTCCGTCCTTTTGAAACAAATAACGTGAAATGTACCTTGTCTGACATGATGATTTTGGAGAAGTTATTTTTAATGTAAAGCTGAACAATTTCAGCACGTTCTTTTGGTGTGTACTGTTCCATGGTAAAATTGTCTTGGAATGACGTTTCCAACGCGGTATGTCATTAATCGATCTGACAACTCCGTTGAAAGTTATTGGGTTGCCCGATGCTTCCACTTTAAATGCCCCCCCCTGTATTTGATACAATTGTTCTCCATAGCAAAATATTGGATCCGTTTTTTTTTTCGTTTTAATTTAGAGTGACCAGTGCTGAAAACGATCTCTTCCCCGACAGTTTAAAATAAAATTCCCAAGTTGGTTCCTAAGACTGTAGATGCTTGCTATGGATGTCTTGTGGATGAATACTTTTACGTTGCCTGCCATCCGGGTAGTCATATACACGAGCAAAATCCCGATTCTAGAAATGAGCAAAACGAGTCATGATTTGGGGAAAATAGTATATTTTCATGTTATGATAATACACCATGATTCAAAGTTCTCGGATCATGATCCATATGGATTGATTTCGATGAAATTTACGCGTAACGCACTTGACGTTGATGGGTATAACTTCAGGCGTGTTTCTGCTACGATGGTAATCTTTGCAACATAAATTCGGGAGTTATGTTTTTAAACATTAAGATTTCAAATATGAATTAAGTGGAATGGTGTGATGAACGTACTTTTTACGCGATTTTAACTAATGTCTCAAATGATATACATTTGAATAGCAAAACAGAGAAAAGCACGACGAATTTCTATAAAAAATACTGGACTGCAAGCAATTGAGTTCAGTAAAAACTGCAGAAGATAAGACAAAAACTTATTCTTCATCAGACTCATGTCGGGTAACTTTCGCTGGATCTGCTCTTCCCAATTACGTCCTTCTGGGCAAGGTTCGCTTATTTGTCCCGCGGGTAATGAATTGTACTAATTGCAAGCAGCTGGGTCACACAGCCACCTACTGCGGCAATAAGCAAAGATGCATTAAATGTGGAGGGGAACATGCAGACGAATCATGTGGCAAAAAAGCTTCAAAGTGTCTTTACTGTGGGGAAAACCCATATGAATTGAATTCATGTCCCGCGTACAACCTGCGCGGAGAAAAATTGAAGCAATCTCTTAAAGAACGTTCCAAACGAACTTTCGCAGAGATGCTGAAGAACACCATGCCACCTGTCGAATCGATGAATCTCTTTGATTGATGATTTGCCTAGCGGTTCTAGGAAAAGAAGGACGATTTCATCTCCTATACTGCCTTGTAAAGGCCCAAGGATATCCATTGCGGGGACCAAAAAAAATACAAATAGTCGAAGTGCTTCCCAAAAACCGAAGAAAAGGCTCCTGGTCTAGCGAACTTAGCATCAGACCAAGAGTTTCCTGCACTTCCCGGTACACCAAAAACCCCGAGTACCCCTAAAATACAAACTGAGAATCAATCAAGTGCTGGAATACTGAAATTCTCTAACATTGTGGACTGGATTCTTAGAACCTTCAACGTCACTGATCCTCTCAAGAGTCTGTTGATGACATTTATGCCAACAATTACAATCTTAACAATTAAGAGTCTGTTGATGACATTTATGCCAACATTTCTGAAGCAGTTGACGGCAAATTGGCCCCTCCTTTCAGAGATTGTATCCTTTGATGGCCAATACATCGAACGAGGTTAAGGATGCAATCACTGTACTACAGTGGAATAGCAGAAGTATCCTCCCGAAAATTGATTCCTTCAAAGTTCTTTTAAATAGTTTGAAATGCGACGCATTTGCTTTGTGTGAAACCTGGCTGACCTCAAATGTAACCCTCAACTTCCACGATTTTAACATAATTCGCCTGGATCGAGATGATCCCTACGGAGGAGTACTTTTGGGGATCAAAAAGTGATATTCCTTCTGCCGAATTAACCTCCCATCGATACCAGGTATTGAAGTTGTCGCATGTCAGGTCAGAATTAAAGGCAAAGACCTTTGCATTGCTTCCATCTACATTCCTCCAAGGGCCTCGATTGGCCATCGGCGGCTAAGCGATATCATTGAGCTCCTTCTCGCACCAACGTTAGTTTTAGGTGACTTCAACTCACATGGTACGGGTTGGGGTTGTCTTCATGATGACAATAGATCAACCGTGATCTATGATCTTTGCGATAACTTCAATATGGCAATTCTTAATACGGGAGAAATGACACGGATTCCTGCACCACCAGCAAGACCAAGTGCGCTGGATTTATCCCTTTGCTCGACATCACTACGGTTGGATTGCAAGTGGAATGTGATCCCTGATCCCCACGGTAGTGATCATCTACCTATCGTAATTTCAATCACCTGCGGATTACGACCATCGGAGACAATCAATGTTTCGTATGACCTCACACGGAATATTGATTGGAAAGAATACGCTAATTCGATGTCTGAGAAACTCAAAACAAAACAAGAACTTCCTCCGGAGGAAGAGTACACGTTTTTGGCTGGCTTGATTCTCGACTCCGCGATACAAGCTCAAACGAAACGTGTACCCGGCGCGAAAACTAACATCCGTTCTCCCAATCCGTGGTGGGACAAAGAGTGCTCATCATTGAACGCGGAAAGATCTTTAGCATTCGAAAAGTTCAGAAAATATGCAACACCTGATAATTATCGCAATTACGCGGCGTTAGAAAAGCAAATGAAGAACATAGTTAAAGCAAAAAAACTAGGTTACTGGCGACGGTTTGTTGACGGATTAACAAAAGAAACATCGATGAGCACTCTTTGGAACACAGCCCGACGAATGCGCAACAAAAACACCATGAACGAAAGCGAGGAATATTCTAACCGCTGGATATTCGATTTCGCTAAAAAAGTATGTCCTGACTCTGTTCCGGAACAGACGATCATGCGCGTCGCCTCATCAAACAGAAACGAAACACCTTTTTCGATGGTAGAGTTCTCACTTGCGCTCTTATCGTGTAACAATAAAGCTCCTGGGTTAGACAAAATCAACTTGTTGAAAAATTTGCCTGACTGCTAAAAGACGCTTATTGAATTTATTCAACAGGCTTCTTGAGGATAATATTGTCCCACATGACTGGAGACAAGTAAGAGTTATCGCCATTCAAAAACCAAGAAAACCAGCCTCCGATCACAATTCGTATCGGCCGATTGCTATGCTTTGTTGTATCCGGAAATTGTTCGAAAAAATGATTCTGTTTCGTCTAGACAATTGGGTCGATTCAGACAATTCACAATTTGGTTTCCGCAGGGGCAAAGGAACGAACGATTGTCTTGCGTGGCTCTCAACAGAAATTCAAATGACATTTGCTCGCAAAGAACAAATGGCATCAGTTTTCTTAGACATCAAGGGGGCTTTTGACTCAGTTTCAATAAACATCCTATCTGAGAAGTTGCATCAGCATGGTCTTTCACCAATTTTGAATAACTTTTTGTATAATCTATTGTCCGAGAAATACATGTATTTCGCGCATGGTGATTTGTCGACAATACGATTCAGTTACATGGGTCTACCTCAGGGCTCATGCTTAAGCTTCCTTTTATACAATTTTTACGTAAACAACATTGATGAATGTATCAATACATCTTGCACGCTAAGACAACTTGCCGACGACAGCGTTGTGTCTATTATAGGACCCAAAGCTGCCGATCTCCAAGGACCATTACAAGATACCCTCGATAACTTGTCAACATGGGCTCTTCAAATGGGTATCGAATTCTCTACGGAGAAAACTGAGCTGGTTGAATTTTCAAGGAAGCGAGAACCAGCACAACTACAGCTTCAACTAGGGGGTGAAAACATAGCTCAGGTCTTCACATTTAAATATCTCGGGGTCTGGTTCGACTCCAAAGGCACCTGGGGATGTCATGTTAGGTATCTGAAACAGAAATGCCAGCAGAGAATCAACTTTCTTCGTACAATAACCGGAACTTGGTGGGGTGCCCACCCAGGAGACCTGATTAGGCTGTACCAAACAACAATATTGACCGTAATGGAATACGGGTGTTTCTGCTTTCGCTTCGCCGCGAATACGCATTTCATTAAGCTGGAAAGAATACAGTATCGTTGTTTGCGTATTGCCTTAGGTTGCATGCAGTCGACTCATACGATGAGTCTCGAAGTGCTCGCGGGCGTCTTACCGTTGAAAAATCGATTCTCTCATATCGATTGGTTATCGGATGCGATATCTTGAATCCGCTGTTGATTGAAAACTTCGAAAGGCTTGTCTAACTCAATTCGCAGACCCGTTTTATGTCCTTGTATTTTGATTACATGGCTCAGAATATTAATCCTTCTTCGTTTGTTTCCAACCGTGCTCATTTCTTGGATACTTCTGATTCTACTGTGTTTTTCGACACATCCATGAGAGAAGAAATTCGTGGAATTCCGGATCACGTGCGCCCTCAATTGGCCCCAAATATTTTTTATAATAATTTTAGAACAGTCAACAGTGAAAAGGTGTTTTACACCGACGGATCAAACATCAGGTCCACAGGCTTCGGCATCTTCAATCAAAACATCACCGCTTCTTACAAACTCAGTGATCCGGCTTCAGTTTACGTCGCAGAATTAGCTGCTATTCAGTACACCCTCGAGATCATTGAAACCTTGCCCAAAGACCATTACTTCATTGTCACGGACAGTCTAAGCTCAATAGAAGCTCTACGGGCAATGAAGCCAGGAAAGTATCCCCTATATTTCCTGGGGAAAATACGGGAACACTTGAGAACTTTATCTGGTCGGTCTTATTTAATGTCCTTAGTCTGGGTTCCATCACATTTTTCCATTCCAGGCAATGAAGAGGCAGACACGTTGGCTAAGGTGGGCGCATTAGAAGGTGAAATTTATGAAAGACCAATTTGCTTCAACGAATGTTTCAGTGTATCTCGTCAAAGGACGCTCGAAAGTTGGCAAACTTTATGGCGTAATGGGGAACTGGGACGATGGTTACACTTCATTATCCCAAAGGTATCGACGAAACCTTGGTTCAGAGGGATGAATGTGGGTCGGGATTTCATTCGTGTGATGTCCCGGCTCATGTCTAATCATAACACCTTGGATACGCACCTCCGGCGTATCGGCCTCGTGGAGAGCGGTCTCTGCACTTGCGGTAAGGGTTATCACGACATTGAACATGTTGTCTGGGTATGTACCGAGTATTGTGGCGCCAGATCACAGCTAATTGACTCCCTTCGGGCCCGAGGTATATCACCCATGGTCCCAGTACGAGACGTATTGGCCCATCAAGACCTTCCCTATATGCTGCTCTTATATCAGTTCATAAAGAACATTAACTTACAAGTCTGATCTGCTGAAGGGTTCCACAACATCCTCCTTCAAACTCGACCTTAACATCCGCTCGAACCTCCCCAACTGTCGTCTGTCCACCATCTTCATCGAAAAACTAACAAGATCTTTCTGCTGTCACTAATTTTTGATCCCCCGTCCTCGTCCCCGATGTCAACTAATTAGATCTCATCGCTGACCTAAGTAGTTTCGCTCCCTTACCACCTTCTTCAACAACATAAACTTCTCTCTGTTTCTTTCCTTCTCTTCCACAAAATTCACCACCATGGAGAGCCGCTCAAGTCGATGATTATGCGGGCCATCAGCCGGCTCCCCGTAGTCGGGGGTGTTTTCCGCGGACCCACACGAACGAAAAGATGCGACCAACAGTGATGCGTACCAACGTCGTGCCAGTTTACTCCAGCATACAAGATCCAGCCAGCCACTGCCGACCACCCGTTGAAGACTAGATCTCCCAAAGCTCATATGGTGTGAAAATTAAAAAAAATCTAGTTTAAGTAGTTTAAACATATGCCCTCGGCATCTTATAGCTTAACGCAATGTGCCTTAAAATATGTTATTAAAAAAAACATATCTGAAGGCACACTGCTTAAGCTCTGCTCCGGATATCGTACGAAGAAAGTTTATTCTCAGTACGCATTTTTGTTTCAGATACCTGATGTGACATCCCCAGGTGCATTTGGAGTCGAACCAGACCCCGAGATATTTAAATGTGAAGACCTGAGCTATGGTTTCACCCCTTAGTTGAAGCTGTAATTGTGCTGGTTCTCGCTTCCTTGAAAATACAACTAGCTCAGTTTTCTCCGTAGAAAACTCGATACCCATTTGAAGAGCCCATGTCGACAAGTTGTCGAGGGTATCTTGTTATGGTCCATGAAGATCAGCAGCTTTGGGTCCTATAACAGAAACAACGCTGTCGTCGGCAAGTTGTCTTAGCGTGCAGGATGTGTTGATACATTCATCAATGTTGTTTACGTAAAAATTGTATAAAAGGAAGCTTAAGCATGAGCCCTGAGGAAGACCCATGTAACTGAATCGTATTGTCGACAAATCACCATGCGCGAAATACATGTGTTTCTCGGACAATAGATAACATAAAAAGTTGTTCATAACTGGTGCAAGACCATGCTGATGCAGCTTCTCAGATAAGATATTTATTGTGACTGAATCAAAAGCCCCCTTGATGTCAAGGATAATTGATGCCATTTGTTCTTTGCGAGCAAATGCCATTTGAATTTCTGTTGAGAATAACGCAAGACAATCGTTCGTTCCTTTGCCCCTGCAGAAACCAAATTGTGTATCTGAAAGCATGCCATTATTCTCCACCCAATTGTCAAAACGAAAGAGAATCATTTTTTCGAACAATTTCCGGATGCAGGAAAGCATAGCAATCGGCCGATACGAATTGTGATCGGAGGCTGGTTTTCCTGGTTTTTGGTTGGTGATCACTCGCACTTGTCTCCAGTCGTGTGGGACAATATTACCCGTAAGAAACTTGTTGAATAAATTCAGCAAGCGCCTTTTGACAGGATCACGGAGATTTTTCAACAAGTTGAATTTAATTCTGTCTAGCCCCGGTGCTTTATTGTTACAAGATAAGAGTGCGAGTTAGAACTCTACCATCTAAAACGGTGTTTCGTTTGTATTTGATGTCGCGGTGCGGGTGATCTTCTGTTCCGGAACAGAGTCTGGGCATACTTTTTTTTAGCGAAATCGAATATCCAGCGGTTGGAATATTCCTCGCTTTCATTCTTGGCGTTTTGGTTGCGCATTCGTCAAGCTGTGTTTCAAATAATGCTCATCGACGTTTCTTTTGATAATCCTTCAACAAACCGTCGCCAATAAACAAGTTTCTTTGCTTTGACTAAGTTCTTCATTTGCTTGTCTAACGCCGCATAATTCCGATAATTATCGGGTGTTCCGTTTTTTCTGAACTTTTTGAACATTAAAGATCTTTCCGCGTTGAGTGATGAGCACTCTTTGTCTCACCACGGGTTAGGAGGACGGATGTTGGTTTTCGCGCCAGGTACACGTTTCGTCTGAGCTTGAGTCGCGGAGTCGAGAATCAAGCCAGCCAACAACGGGTACTCTTCCTCCGGAGGAAGTTCTTGTGTTGATTTTAGTTTCTCAGATATCGAATTTGCGTAGTATTTCCAATCAATATTTCGCGCGAGGTTATACGAAACATTGATTGTCTCCGATGGTCCTAACAACACATGGTGGGAGAACAACACAAAATATAATGAAATAAATCGTTCTGCATCCCCGAAAGGATGCTGAACGATCTGCAGGTGCCAAAATGCACGGTTAATAAAACCTCCAACCCCCGAGAGGATTTAGAGATTTTACAAGAGCGACACCATTGCCGGAAGAATGCAGAACGATTCGCAGTATGTATGATCAGAAATGAATTCGGCACCCCATAAAGGATGCCAAACAATATGCTAAAACCTATTTGAGGTGAATGCAGAAGATATTCATTCACTCCAGGAAGAACAATGAACCCTTCTGACTATAGCTCCTTACTACATTGGAAGTAAGTTTGGGAACACTGTTCAGTTAAGTTTGTTGTGTTTTTAACATACCATATTTTTGCCGTTTCAAACCGTTTCCGCGTTAGTTAATCACTAAAGTTATCATCAGTGAATTACTGTATGCTGCCTGGATCGAAGTGAGGTATTACTCTAAATCGCCAAGTGCTAGTCAAGTAGTAATTCACGTTCATCTGTGTCGTGCCTGTGGCTATTCTTCTTGCTGTCGTCGTTGTAGTTTGACAATAAACAATCGACGAACCGTTTGCTTGCTGTGATTTTCCATCTGCATAGTTAAAGGCGTATTCCTGCACTTAGAATGAGTTCGGAGAAAAATTGTGCAAAGTGCAGTCTGATTATTGCAGGCATCGATTCCATTGTATGCAGAGGCTACTGTGGACGCATGTTTCATATGGCATGCTCTAGAGTTTCCCGCGCTCTATTGGGCTATTTCTCATCTCATCGAAAAAATTTATTTTGGATGTGTGATGATTGCGTCAATTTGTTCGAAAATTCGCATCTCCGCTCCATTACAAAGTTGGCAGATGAAAATTCACCTTTGGTGTCGTTGACGGAAGCAATTAATAGTTTATAAAACGAAATCAAAACATTGTCGAAACCTGCTCCTTTGACTCTCACACCGCTCAATAAGCGCTGGCCATTAATCGAGGGTCGTCGTCCAGCCAAAGACCTCGTGGGCCTGACTTGGAACAAAAAGCTTCCGAATGCAAATCTGGATCGAAGCAAATCGGAGAAAACGTTGTTTGTGTTCCAGTTTGCGAACAGCAACCCGACAAATGTTGGCTATTTTTGTCTCGTATACGTCCAGACGTCACCAATGATGAGATTGTCGCTATGGTGCGAGCCAATCTTGAAATGAATGAGGATCCAGTAGTTGTTAAACTGGTCGCCAAAGGTACCGATGTTAGCAACATGACCTTTGTATCATTTAAAGTTGGCCACGATCCTGCACTACAAGCTATCGCCTTGGAAGCCCCTGACCCCCCTTCCTCAGTCGTGCCCCCGCTGCCAGCGTTCATCAGCCGTCCTGGTTCTGCGGGTATGTGTGGTGAAGGGGTCTTCCAAACTACTCATCTTGGCAAGTATTCGTTAGCTTCCAGATTTTCAATCGCTGATTGCTACTGTGCAAGGTAGAAAGTTACTGCTATGCGGTGTGTACATTCCCCCTGATAAAAGCCAAAACGTTGATGTGATCGATGCGCACATTTCAACTGTTTCGGAACTGTGCAGTAAAGGTTCTGTGAATGATATTGTTCTGGTGTGATTTCAACCAGCCCCGCATTGTGTGGAATCAACGGCATGAAGAAACACAACCCGCTTGTTCTTTGTTGCTATTCGCTGCTGGTAAAGCGCTGATCGACGGTATGGATTTTTTAAATCTACATCAAGCAAACCAGTGCAGGAATCATCTTGGGCGATTGCTCGATTTGGTCTTTTGTTCTTCGGAGCATCAATTAATAGTTGATTGTAGTGTTACTCTACTGCTACCTGTCGACCCGCATCATCCGCCTTTAGTTATCTCGTTGGCTGCTGACTGCGAAAACAATTCCCGTAACATGGACTCCACGAATGAATCAAGGCCATTAAATTATACAAAAATTGATTTTGCTGCTTTACTTGAATTCTTGCAAAACGTTAACTGGAGTGCTTTGCAAGAGATCGATAACGCAAATGAAATGGCATCTTTATTCTGTAACAAAATAACTCAGTGGTTAAGTTCAAATTTGCCTTTTGTAAAACGGCCAACAAGTCCTCCTTGGAGCACAGCTTTGCTTCGTAAATTGATACGAATTCGGAATGCTTGGCAGCGCAAACATCGTCGCTGGAAGAGCTCTGAAATCAAATGAATGTTCAAAAGTTCTAGCGAAAACTATCGCAAATTAAACGCGGGGTTGTATAATGCGTTATGCGGGTTCAAACTGATTTTCGTCGGAATCCCAAACATTTCTGGACTTTTGTAAACTCGAAACGCAAATGCTCATCAACTCCTTCAAAAGTTTGTCTCGATGGTGTTGAATCCAGGTCATCCTTGGAGTCATGTGATCTGTTTGCAAAGTTCTTTGCTTCGGTGTTTGCAGAAAAAACAACCTCCGGTATCGATGCGGAGACCGCCGCGGTGGATGTTCCTGAGAATTTTGTGCACATTGACACATTTTTGGTTACTCCCGATATGATTGTTGCTGCAGCGAAGAAGTTGAAACGATCGTTCTCGGCCGGACCAGATGGCATACTTGCAGCGGTGTACAGTCATTGCGCTTCTGCTTTAACCGATCCTTTGTGCACTATATTCAACAAATCATTTGAGCAAGGTATCTTTCCGATGACTTGGAAGCAGTCTTTCATGTTTCCTATATACAAGAGCGGTGATCGTACAAATGTCAGAAATTATCGTGATATAACTAATTTATCAGCTGCATCTAAACTGTTTGAAATAATTGTGAGCTCTGAGGTACTTTTTCGTACTAAAAATTATATCTCTATTGATCAGCATGGATTTATGCCAGGTCGTTCAGTCAGCACGAATCTCTTAGATTTCACTTCCAGTTGTTTTTCGAGTTTTGAGAATAAAGTACAAATTGATGCAGTATACACTGATCTGAAAGCAGCTTTCGACCGAATTGACCACCGAATACTCTTGTGCAAGATGTTGCGGCTGGGTGCCACACACTTTACTGACTGGCTACGCTCTTACTTATGTGGTAGAGTCCTGCGAATTAAGCTCGGCTCTTGTGTATCATCTTCGTTCTCAAATTTATCAGGAGTTCCTCAAGGCAACAATATGGGTCCACTTTTGTTTTTGCTGTTCTTCAACGATGCTGTTTCGGTGCTCGGAGTTGGCAGCAGATTAGTATATTCCGATGATTTGAAAATATATCTTGAAGTTCGCTCTATTGACGACTGCATCCGGCAACTTCTAGATACATTTGTCGCCTGGTGTCGTAGAAACTGGTTCATTGTCAACATTTCAAAATGCCAGAGCATAACGTTTCACCGAATACTGAACCCAATTCGATTTGATTGATGGACAAACGCTCCAGAGAGTTTACCATGTTAATGACCTTGGTGTTTTGTTAGATGCCAAACTTACCTTCAATCTGCATCGTTCATCTATAATTTCAAACGCAACACGGCAACTAGGTTTTTCGCAAAGATCGGGCGGGACTTCACAGATCCGTATTGTTTGAAGGCGTTATATTGCTCTTTGGTTCGTCCAATACTGGAAAAGGCTAGCGTAATTTGGAGTCCTTATCAACTTACATGGAACTTACGGATTGAGCGCGTTCAGAAACGATTTGCTCGTCTTGCTCTGAGAAACCTTCCCTGGCAGAACCCGCTTGAGCTTCCACCATACCACGATCGCTGTCGACTAATTGGACTCGATTCATTGGAACGACGCAGGAAAATTCAGCAAGCTACTTTCGTGGCAAAACTGATCAACGGGGATATCGACTCACCGAAGATGTTGTCTCAACTCGATTTTCGTGCTTCACAACGATCACTGCGCTCTACCAGTTTACTTCAGCCGAGAATTCATCGAACGACGTTCGGGTATTACGAACCGAGAACATCATGCTTGAGGACATTTGGCGCTGTTGAACATCTTTTAGAATTTGATGAACCAACACACAAATTCGCGCAGAAAGTACAGCGATCTACAATTTTATGACCTGACTAATACATATTCATTAAGACCATTTTATTGTCAGATGAATAAATTTAGTAATAAATAAATAAATAAATAAATAAATGAGAAACGATAGAATATCCTTTTATTTTAGCTCCGCATACACAGACTCAACCATGTATGGAGAACCAAAAACCCGGATACGTAGTTGCGTCAATGCGGGACAGTTACATATCAGATGATATGAAGACCCGTAATCGCATTCACACAAATCACACGAATAATACTCAGCACGTTGAATAGTAGTCATGTGATAATTGTTGTTTGTAATGTACAGTCAGAGCTCTGACCAGAATACTGCAATGATGCTTGGAAAAATGCAGTAGACACGTTGACATTTTCAGATTCAAATCTGGTAAAAATGTTTTTGTTTGAGCGTAAGTTTGCAAGCTGCGCCAGTTGCTGGCATGTTTGGATGCAGCCCAAGAACGAATCTTGTGCTTTATTCAACTAGTTGAAAATGGTAAAGCTGGATCAGAACCAATGAAATCATTCGTTGCACCAGCTCTAGCCAACTCATCAGCCCTTTCATTTCCAATAATACCAGAATGGCCGGGTACCCATAAGAAGTAAACAGCATTTGAGATGCTAAAGTCTTCAATTTTAGTTAGACATGTGATCACTAGATTCGACTGTGAATCATTCGAACTGAGTGCTTTTAAAGCTTTAATTCGTTTACCACAGATTGGTGATCTGCTGAAGTGCCGATTGTATTCCACACAGAATCGCGTAGATTTTTGCTTGGAACACAGTACAGTATTTACCAAGTAAATGAGACTGCTCTAGCCTCATTTCACGACAGTAGACACCAGCACCAGCACGACCATTCAACAGAGAACCGTCCGTATAACAAACTATGTGTTTATCAAGTTGTCGTTCCAAATAACCAGATAATCATTCCTCACGAAGAGGATAGTTCACATTGAATGGACCATCCTATGGAGATGATTTAGCTTTGACATCCGTATGCTAAAATTGGTCTAACGATAGTTGCGTAGATCCAATGAATGTATCTGGGTTTGCCATGCAAGCTCTTTTAATCCTGAAGTCAATGTGAGCAGACCAATTCAGTTTTGAATCAAGAATAACCCCGACGTATTTAACTTGATCAACCACAGTGACCTCCGAACCGAAGAACTGTAACGAACGAGCTCCTGTGATTATCCTACGATGAGTGAAAAGAACCATTGATGTTTTGCCCGGATTTACAGATAATCCAATCTGACAACACCATTGTTCAATTGATCGCAGGGCTTGCTGCATTAAATCAAAGAGAGTGTTAATGCTTATACCGGTCATCAATATGTGATAATCGTCGGCAAACCATACGTCGAAAATCCAAGTTTATTAAGTTTCCTTAACAAACCATCAGCGACTAGCTTCCATAAAAGTGGAGATAGTACACCACCTTAAGGCACCCACAGCCACTTAGCTTTCTAATCTCTGCTTGCCGAAGCGATGAACAAAGAAGTTTATTGCTAAGCATTGAGTGTCTCCAAATTGTGATACTTGAAGGTATGCCATGACCACGGGCTGCTTCCATAATTGAATTGAAAGACACGTTATCAAAGGCACCTTCAATATCTAGGAAAACTCCCAAGCAAAATTGCTTTTGTGGGAAAGCTTTTTCAATGTTGTACACAACATCATGTAACAGGGTTGTAGTGGACTTCCCACGCTGGTAAGCATGTTGCATTCCATGTAGCGGATGCACGCCCAGACTAACATTCCTGATATAGTGATCGACTATGCGTTTCACTGTTTTAGGAAGAAATGAGCTGAGACTGATAGACTTTGGGAATCAATTTGACAATTATTTCCTGCCAGGCTTTTGGAATATATCCTGTCGCAAGACTATAAGTAAGTATTTTCTTCAAAACATGTTTGAAATGTTCATCCCTTTCTGCAGTAACACTGGGAAAACTCCATCCTTTCCAGGAGACTTGTACGGAGCAAAACTCTCAACTGCCCATTTGACCGATTCAATCGTCACAACGCTTTGATCAAGGGCCCAAGAATCGTAACTACCTGAAAAAGTCTCGGGAACAGCAGTCGGTGATGGCTCCATACATCCTGGAAAGTGAATGTTAAAAATATAGTGAAGTACATCACTCTCATCAGACAAGTACTCACCATCTGAAGTTCTTAAGAAACCAACACAAAAGTCCTTAGATTTCGAAAGTAACTTTTTTCCATAAATACGTTTATTTCATAGGCAATATACATAAGTTTTTCTTCGCCGTGGCATCCACAATACATAGTACTTTAAACCCAATACATTTCAAATATCATATTAATATTTTGGTATTCATTAGTTAATCTAAACACAGTTTTTATCAAGCGATTTGTTATTATAAATTACATTAAATAAAATACATTCATTTTGTACATGATCTTATAACTATTTATATTTTATTTCATAGGACGCTGGTCTTACAAGCCAGCTGTCGTATGTTCAAGCCCCGACCTGGAAGAATTCTTAGTGTCAGTAGGATCCATAGTACTAACCATGCTATGAATCGGCTGCGATGTCTGTTGAAACAGAAAGGCCAAACTCCACGAAAGGAATGTAATGCACGACTTTGCTTTGCGTTGTATCAGTTTATCACTTTTATTTATTATAAGATAGCTGGCTATACGTTGAACTCATGGAAGAGAAAGGGGTCTAACATAAAATAAAATTTAAATTGGAACTCCAATGGACTTAATGAAATGATGAAGAAGTTTCATGTATGTAAGGTCACGACAAGCAAGAATGTCGCGAACTGGGACATTGGATAGTCTACCAGGAAAGTAACTTATTTAATGTACTAGCCTCGTTGAGACTAGAGACATTTGTGCAGAGGCTTTTCCAACCACTTCGCTCAGAGCATTTTTGTAAGCCCTTCGAGCCGATACGAATGTCTCCGACCCGTCTCTTCGTCGGTGGTTCCAAGCTCTTCTGCATAGTTTCCTTAGTCTAGCAAGTCCAGCATTCCTCTAGTAGCTCGCACAATTCGAAGTGGACAAGTCTCTTCATATGCTGCAACTATGAGTGAGTTTGTCTCGTCGACAACATTTTCCAAATCAATTGGGATTTCAATTGTTGGTTGGCATCCGTAAAATCTAGTCGCCAAGCCCTCTTCATAGAGGTCCCAGTTTGTAGATTTTTTATTACGATATGTGACAATATCAAATTTAACGTTAAAAAAATATGTACTTATGATCAGATAACGAAGGTTCGAGCTAATCGGAGACGAGCCAATTTACCAACTCATGCACAATTCTATCAGAGTAGAGAATTACGTCCAAAACCTCCTCTCTTCTAGATCTCGCTAATGTTTGACGATTTCCTGCATTGACTATGTGCAGGTTTATACTGCTCACAAATTCTATCAAATCAGAGCCTCTCAAATTTTTATCTGTGCTGCCCTAAATGATATGATGAGCATTGATGTCACTGCCGATTATAAGCGGTAAATCACTTTTGCTGCAGTATGATACTACCTTTTTGAAGTCACCACTCGGTGAAGGTTCGTTTGGGGAAAATATTCCGAACAATAGGCATATTTCCTGTCTATGCCATCAATAGTCATACCAATTATGACAGCACAAATATCCCTAGTTGTGAGCTCCGATATGAGACAAACATCAAGAGTACTATTTGCAAGCATGCATACATATTTTTCTACAGATTGGTTTCCTAAATATATGTTAATATAAGTAGACATGATTTTTCTATTAAACGATATTGAACTACATTTCTTAACGTTTAGTTGAAGTAAGCTTTCGTTGCACCAAATGTTGAATACGTTAATTTCATATTGGAATTTCATACTGGAATACAGCAATTTTTATTTCCACAAAGAGCTTCATGTCATCTGTATATACAAGTACTTTTAGATGTTTGAGTAAGAAGGAAATGTCGTTTACGTACAAGATAAAAAGAAGAGGGCCTAAATATGAACCGAGACTGTGCTTATATATGCAGACGACATGAAACTCTTCATGGAAATTAAAAATATCAACGACGCTGTAATATTCCAGAACGAAATCAATCTATTCCACATTTGGTGCTGCAAAAGTCTACTTCAACTCAATGTAAAAAAATGCAGCTCAATAACTTTCAGTAGGAAAAACGAAACCCATTTTAGGAAATCAAATAGTAGAAAAAAGTAAAATACAAAAACAATTTCTTTTATATGCACTTCGTAAATTAAACTGGACAGCATTTCCTCTACCATCATATGAAGCACGCTGCATGCTCATCAATATACAGACACTTAAAGAACGCCGCGACTTTGCAATGCTTTATTTTATCAGCGACATTATTTCTCAACACATTCAATCAACTCCATTATTATCGCAATTGAGTTTTTATATACCAAGCCGTCAACTACGTTCCAGGTAATTATTTTTAGAAAAGCATGCTAGAACAAATTATGCAAAATACAGTCCAGTCAATCGAATAATGCGCCATTACAATCAATACTGCGAACATCTTTACCTCACTATGTCAAAAAATCAAATAAAATCTCAGCTTCGTCGTAGAAATAATGCGTAGTATGTAAGTGAACATTGTAAACAATTTATATGTAGTCTACATTTGCATGACGAAATAAATAAATAAATAAATAAATAAATTAATAAATAAATAAATAAATAAATAAATAAATAAATAAATAAATAAATAAATAAATAAATAAATAAATAAAACTTTGGGAACACCTGAAGTGACATTTATTAATTTGGAGTATGTGTTTTGAGAGCGTACAATTTCTTTACGTTTTGTGAGAGTAGATTCCAGAAGTTTTTGTTCAATGCCATATTTATTAATTTTAAATAGTAATAATGGTATATCAATTCTGTCGGCTTTGCTGAAGTCAGTATAAACAGTTTCCACATACTTTCCGTTGTCCATAGCTTAGAAAGTGAATGTAATGAATTCCAACAAATTTGTTTAAATAAAGATTGTCCCAGAATCAGGACGCACCTTGATTTCGCTGTAAATAATTCACAAGTGTTAGATATTCAAATTTTATTCGATATACTGATAATATTAGACTACAACTACATAATATTATTCTCAACATTTGCTATTTAGCCATTGTAGACTAGCTGGCGCACCTTCATGCGAACGTTCCTCATTAAATTCCGTACAGACCTCTTGGTGACAAGTTTTGACACTTTTTCGAACTGTTGAATGGTTTCGGCTGCAGAGACATGTTTCCTAAGATGTGTCTTCGTTAATGCCCAAAATTCCTCAATTGGTCGAAGTTGTGGGCAATTTGGTGGATTCATGTCTTTTGGGACGAAAGTGACATTTTTGGTAGTATACCATTCTACCGTTGATTTCGAGTAGTGGCAAGAAGCAAGATCTAGCCAGAAGAAAACAGGATTCTTGTGGCTTCGAATCATGGGTAGAAGTCGTTTTTGTAAACATACCTTGATGTATATTTCGCTGTTCATTGAAGCTCAGCTACAAATTGCTTGCCAGGCCATAGCTTTCTTACCAAATTTTTCGACTTCAATCGATGTCTCGGACTGGTTTAACACTTGCCCTTCTCGCACCGTATTATATTGTGGTCGCGGCAAGGATTTATAATCGAGTTTCACGTAGGTTTCGTCGTCCATGATTATGCAGTTCAAATTTCCAGCAAGAATCGTATTGTACAGTTTTCGAACCCTCGGCCTGATCGATGCTTCTTGTTTCGGACTACGTTTTGGTTGTTTCTGCTTCTTATAGGTTCGAAGATTCAAACGTTCTTTAGCACGAAGAACATTTGACTTCGAAGTGCCTACTTTTTTGGCCACATCCCGAACTGAAACCTCCTTCTTTTGCTCGAACGCCTTCAGTATACGTTTATAAAACTGAGGGTTAGCAGGACCTTCTTTTCGACCAGTTTTCGGTTTAACCTCAAAGGTGTTATCCTCACCGAACTTCCTGATTACATTTCGCACGGCTTTTTCACTTACTCCTTCCATTTTTGCTATCTTACTCAGTGACAGTCCGTGTTCTGTGCACCATTTGTACACAATTTTTCGACGTTGTTCTGCTGAAAGTCCACGAATTTCGAAATAAACTAATGAAAACGAATAAACAACTGCACAAGTGGTTAGAGAAGAGTGTAAACAACAGGACGCAGCCATAAAAATTGACAGATTCTGAACCATTGCAAAATACTTTCTGGGACAGTCTTTAGAACGAAAAAGCCATGTTGTTTTGGAGCTATGTAATTTTTTACTTGTTGAAATATTTTTCCATTTATCATTTTCTCAAACAATTTTGGAATGCACGAGATAATGGCAATTCCTCGATAATTATGTATGTCTAATTTTGAGCCTGATTTAAAGCCCGGTACTAAGAAGAAGGATTTCCTTATACCTGGAAAAATTCCTGTTCTTAGAGATAAGTTGAAGACATGGTGTAACGGTGTTGTGTTGCTACAAAAATATTGGTGCTATTCCGTCAAGCCCAGGTTCCTTTGCTGCGTTGAGGGTTTCAAGTGCAGTGAACATTTCTTACTTTGATAATTAATTTACACTGATGTTATTAGAAAGCTCCGGTATGAAGGAAAAGTAGTCAGTACTATTATATTATGCAAACTTCAGTGCTATTATTTCCAGTCTTGATTCATTTGGGAAGGCAGGTTGTTATTCTTCAGTTTTGTTTTAACATAGCTAAAGATTTTTTGGCTGCTCTTTGGTTTCGGGTTCAACTTTGACACTATATTCTTCGTATGCCGAGTTGATTGCTATTTTCAGGTCATTGCAAATGTCGAGGTAGTTTCGTAGATTGATAACACTTTTGTTTTTTATTGATTTTTCTATAGGTCTTATGTGCTTTCTGCTTTCTATTTTTCAGGTTTTTTAATTGCGAGTTGAACCAGACCAATTTGCGAATGTGACTTTTTCTTATTTCTACTCCTTCTTCTTTTTATTGGTACAATTTTCAAAATTAAGTTGTTAGTAATTAGATAGAATGTTTTCCACTTCTTATTTGTCTTTTCCTTCTATAATCAAAATATTTTGCCAGTTTGAATGCCTCACCAAATCCACTCTGGAAAAATGAAGCATTTCACATAGCAACTACTCCATCTTTATGCATAACATGTCTCTCCCTAACGAAATAGAATACGAGGAAGTGCCGGAATACCACAAAACAAATTTCGAAGAAGCAAAACGTAGACTTCATTTAGTCTACGTTTTGCTTCTTCGAAATTTGTTTTGTGGTATTCCGGCACTTCCTCGTATTCTATTTCGTTAGGGAGAGACATGTTATGCATAAAGATGGAGTAGTTGCTATGTGAAATGCTTCATTTTTCCAGAGTGGATTTGGTGAGGCATTCACACAGAAGTCTCAGGTACAGTTTGTGAAAAGAAGATCAAGATATGAATTGTGTTTGTTTTTTACCGAATTCATTTGATACAAACCAAATAAAGAAATTTTATCGATAGTAAATTGTAGTGTTTCATTTTCTGGATTAATGTCACCGTAGATGTGTGACTTAACTTCTGGTTCCATATTCGACATAATATTTTCTACGGTTTGAAAGAATAGTTCGAAAGTGTTGTTGTTGTTGCTATTGTTGTTGTTGTTGTCGTGTTGCTATTGTTGTTGTTTTCACTTCGTATAGTGTAATATTTGTTCCTGTTATTGTTGCTGTTGAATTTGTATTATTTTGTTGTTGCTGCTTCCGATGTTTCCCTCCAAGGTTTGCTTTTTCTGTTTGTTTTTCTTGCAGCCGTCGAGTGCGCTATTGCTTGTCATACTCATCCCAGTCTCGTTTCAAAATTTTTTTAATTCCGATGAAGCGGCAGCCACTGTCGCATGCTGGAATTTCCTTCTCTGTTCCTGAAATTGTACTGTCGATTTCAGTAGTACAGTGCAGTAGTTTTTTCTTGTAAGCTTGGATGGGCGAATTTCTTTCTTGGCCTTGGGTTGAAAAATTCTGACGATAAAAATTTTACTTCGTCCAAAATTTGGTAGACGATTGTGTTAGTGTCTAGCGTCATCGATTCTTATTTCGAATTCGTCAAATTTGAGAAGTAGAACGGCAGTGCATTTTTCGATTGTCGACTGCGCATTAATTGCCAATGTATTACTTGATTTACCCAAATCCTCAGCAAGAGATTCAGTCAATCTTGTGGCTTCTGATAGCTTAGAAAATTGCAGTGATATTTTATTTTCGGTTGCAGTATTTATGTTGTTTATTTTGGTCAGCACCGTTTGAATTTCGGTCAAACAATATGATTGAATGATTCATTCGATATGGCCGTGGCTTTTAGATACTGATTGTGGGTCTGATTCGAATCTGACTGGACTTTAATACTTTCCGTTAATTTTTTCTGCTGGTATATGAGCTCCTCCAGATTGAATTGTTCGTATTGACATTCAATGCATAAACGAAGCATGAATGTGCGTAGCAGTTCTTCATTATTTGGCTGGACGCCAATACAGGCGGAATGAAATTTCCTTCCGAAAGTTCCACTACAATTCCAAAGAGAACGATTATTGTTCAGTGCACAGTTGACGACACCACACTTTGTCATACTACACTATGCGATACAACAAAAAATAATTATGCACGCGACTAGGTTGTCGGGAGAAAATGAAAGTACATGTGCAATTTAAGCGGGTCAAGAAATGTAAAAGTAAATAATAAATGATTTGTGCACGCGGTTTTGTGGCACTATGTCCAAAAAGCACCCTATAACCATACATTGTAATGTTTTTAGGTATTGAATGCGTATTTATTTATTTATTTATTAGGAGCAGGAAAACGCCCAATTGAGCTGAAATATTACAATCTCTCACTCCAGCAGGCATGAAACCTCCTCATCGTTTATATCAACAGATTACAACAATCCAACAGATACATGCATGTACTTAATACTATCAATTAAAACAAACTCTAGCTAATTAACTCTATAGTAATTAGATGACACTAAACCCATCGGGTAAACGATGGTGATTTTGCATTAAAACTAGAGAAGAAAAGAAATATGCTTTAAAAGGGGGGATAGAAGGAGGGAGTGGTGAATGAGAGTTGGCGATCGAAACGGGGTTAGGTCCGGCATGTAGATTTAATTAGTGGTCGAAAAGATAGGAGAAAAACGATGAAGAGAGGAGAAGATGAGATACAATAGGATTAGTTACAACGAGCGAATTTATTAGTTTTCAATGGAGATGGCGGAGAGACGAAGAGGTGGTCGAGCGGATAGAATTAACATTAGTAGTATAACTGCAGAAATAAATAATCATGGAATAATCGTTGTATCGCATTACGAGAGAGATGAATATCAAAATCATGTGAGCAACTATTGAACAAACGGCATATACTGGAAAAGGGTTCATTATATCCGAAATTGGTTCTAGCATGGAGAATTCGTATAAATGGATGAGAACGAAGACTTCGACGATGAATGTCCAAATTGATCAATTGTAGGAGATCAGGTATGTCAACACGTGATTGAATTAGATCAGCAATAAAGACAGCCTTGCAAACGTTCCTACGTACAGACAGCTTTTTTAATAATTGAGGGTTTTCAGGAAAAAGATATAATGGAGCATTTGGAAGCCTTTAGAACCTTTAGTGTGGCACTATTTGGCGAATGTGTCAAACTAAATAACGTATATTCTATATCCTTTATAGAATGATATAGTTTGAAGTCATCAGCAAATGATAGTTTGAACATTTCACGGAGAAGTTGAGATCATTGAGGTAGAGTAAAAATATGAACGGTCCTAAGTGACTTCCTTGAGGTACTCCAGAGCTAACAGTAAAAGAAACTGTTCTGAAGTTTCCTATTTTCATCGACATCTCGCAACCAGTAAGATATGAACGCATATAATCCAGTAAAGCAGCACTAAATCCCAGTCTGTCGAGTTTAGCACTTATTATTTGATGATTTATTTTATCGAATGCCGCTGAGAAATCTGTGTAGATAACATCAACCTGTAGATGCGATTCTAGAGATCGGATGATGTGTGAAAGATGTGTAAGCTACAAGGTTTGTAAATATTGACCTTTTAGGCATGAAACCGTGTTGAGTTTCAGATATGTAGTCCTTACATTTGTGAGTTATGAAATCGAGAATAATTATTTCAAATAACTTGGACACAGCACATAGTGAAGCTATTCCACGGTAGTTAGTAATATCAAATTTGTTACCTTTCTTAAGCTATCAATAAGTTTTAACTAGGTTCTAAGTTTTAACAAACTTTCAATTCCCTTCTACTCCTTTGAGTACTGTCTGTACTGCCGGCTGACGGACGCCACTGGAGTTTCCCAACAGGAAGTAATTGGGTGAAATCGCTTCGCTTTCTTCTTAAGTCAATGGTAGATACATCAAACAACGAGTGGTGACTATCGCCTCTGCTTCGATAACTAACGTCTGTAATACTTCATCGTCCAGCTTACAACAGTTATCGTACGCAGTTTGCATCGCAGTTTTTATCGATTGTATCATTTTTTTCTCACGACCCACCCATGTGTGGACTCGTGGGTGGCATAAGTAGCCATTTTGGCGGCGGAATAAGCATAAGCATAAGTAATCCACCATAGATATCCTGAAGCAGCATCTTCCCGCGGATATGGAATCAAGCGCATTTTTCGACTGACAGTCACAACTTCTTCAGTGCGCTCAAAACTCCCCAAGCAGTCATCCACATAATAGTTCTCGACTACTATTTACGTCGGGAGGATGTCTTTCCCGGAACTCTTCGGCGTTTTTATTTATCACAAACTGCGCAGACGCTGGCGAGCACGATTATCCAAATGTCGCCACATCCTTTAGAAAAATTTCCGAAGTATACGAAGGATCCGAGACTCCAATTTTGAATTGACGAAAACGTAACAGAACTGCTGGCAGCGAAGTCAGCTGATCGGGTCCTTTCAGGAGCATTATGTTGAGTGAGATTCCATTAACTTTTGCCTCTGCATCCCAAATTGATCGTACTTTGCCTGGTTTTCGAGAATTCGAGAAGTGCTGTTTACCTTGAAAGCCCGCACTCGGGCGAATCAATAGGAGTGACGCAAGGTCGCAACAATAGCCATGGCTTCTGTACAGTGCGATGTTTGCTCACAGCGTATTTCTTCGGAAAGTGATCGTATATACTGTTTTGGTGGATGTATGCGAATTTTGCACACCAAGTGCTCCGATCTGAATAATCCTGGTGTTCTTGCTATGAAAAATAATGTTGCTCTGAAATGCATGTGTTTCGAGTGTCGCAAACAACAACTTAGCCTGAATGATGTTCTAATTAAATATGCTGAGTTAACCGACTAAGTGATACTGTAGGCGGCTTTGAAGATAAACTTCACAATGTTGTGAAAGCTGGAATTTCTGAAGCGGAACGGTCTTTGCTTACATATGTGACTTCGGTTGTCAAAAAAGCAGTAAAGGGCGAGTTATAATATTCAGTTGAAACATGATCTACAATCCAAAAGCAGATCCAATACGATCTATCAATATTGATTCATATTACGTAAAAAACATCTGTGATTCAATAAAATTTATTGGGAGTGACAGTAGTAGGCTGTTTAATCTGATTGCGGTTAATGAAAATCGATTAATCAGAACAAATTGGCTCAAATGGCACGTTCCCCTTGATATTTGGAGATTTGTATCTTGGAAATCCAAACACACATAATAAGAATGACTGAATAGGTGAATAGGTGTAACAAGATTCGTCTTGTCATTGAACCTATTTGTACTCTATTTTTAGGGCTTTCTTCGTAATATCAATCGATTTAAATTAACTGCAATCAGCCTCCTTTCGGAATGCGAAAGAAAGTTTAACCAAAAATAGGACTTATGAAATAAATTGGAGTGAAACGGTACAACAAACTCGTGCGTTTATTGAATCTATTTGTAATCTTTTTTTTTTGTTTCGATTATAGAAGTTTTAACCTTAAGGTCATTCGCCTCTTCGGGCCAGAAAAACTTTCTGACCCTATGTGCGGGGTTGGGAATCGAACCCAGGCGGGCTGCGTGAAAGGCATCGACTTACCCATCACACTATACCCGTTCCCCAATTTGTAATCTTATTTTTATTCCTTTCTTCGTATTATCAATCGATTTTAATCAACCGTAATTAGCCTCCTCCATTACCTAAGTATCTACTACAAAGTGCGCATAAATACGCATAAATAAGCTCACGCTTGCACGCGCAGCTTAAGCAAATTGTTGTGATTATTATTTTGTTTACTTTTTGACAATCTATCTATATATAAAAATGGATGTAAGTTTGTATGTTTGTAACGCCATAACTTCGGAACTACTGAACGGATTGCAACCAAACTTGGCACAGGTACTTCTTGAATTTCAGAGATGGTTTAAGGAGTATAATTATTGGGGAGGGAGCGTAGCAAGTGTGATAAACAAGGGGAGGTCATGGAAAAAAGCATATAACTTGACAAAAATCGATACGTTTTAAAGACCATAGAAACATTTTGCATATCTTAGATATGACTATACGAGGGGTGGATGTAGCAAGTGCCTCCGGAATTACTAAACGGATTGCTATCAAACTTGGCAAATGTACTTCTTGCTCTTCAGAGATGGTCATAAACTTATTTCTATGGGGGGGGGGGAAGGTGAGCGTAGCAAGTGTCATTAACAAGAGGGGGGGGGGGGTCATGAAAAAATACATATAACTTGACGAAAATCAATATCTTAGAAACATTTTGCATCTCGTAGATATGATTTAATAGGGGATGGACGTAGCAAGTGCCTTTAAAAAGGGGGTCTAATGTTTGTAATGGCATAACTTCGAAACTATTTAACGGATTCCTATCAAACCTGGCGCATGTGCTTCTTGCTCTTCAGAGATTTCTATTTATATTATATTTCTAGCAACTAAGTGAGGTTCACAAAAATATTCACAAGAGGGATCCCCGTATTCTCAACATTGATCTGAATTGACGAAATCATACAATCAATGTGCATTTTATTATGTAAATTGAGGAAACTGTCGACTCAAGGTGATTGAAATAAGATTACAACCACATTTGTATTACTGAATCATTATTCTATAGGTTTTCCTCCCCGTACTACGTTTTGGTAGTTGAAGCCTTGGTAAAATAAATTATATAAAAACGTTATTCTACAGTACGAATGTAATATGGTGTCAAAAAGTCTTTCGTTATAAAATAATCATTATCGGATGGAAAATTTTGAGCAATTAATGATGTCATTAAAATTTTTATAAAGAGAAGGGAGTAGCAAGTGTTCACAGCCATGGAAGCCAAAGGTATTGCAGATCGAATGTGACGAGGAAGTACGTTACAAGCACATATACATAATAATTCAAGTACGTTACAAGCGCATATACATATGAAACTCTAAGGTTACTAAGAAGGTATATATAGAGAGAAAGGTGTTTTAAATGTTTCTAACAAAAGGGTTCAAATATAAAACTAACCCAATTTGTCGAGAATACCATGAAAATGATGATTATTTTGAGATCTGAGATGGGACACTGATCATTCGCAATCTGATCATGAACGGAGTGTTGTTCAATCGGGATGCCGTTTAAGTTATGTTTCACTACAATCAGAGTATTTCACTAAGCAGAATATCTTCGATAATTTTTTCGGCCTTCACTTTACGAAACATCTCCGAGAAACGCCCGGTAATTTAGCTAGTAATTTATAATTTAACGGCCATACACTGTTACTGTCACCAACCGATGATGAATAAACCGATGAGTGAACGCTAACAACACTCGTTGGAAGATAAATAGCAAACGGTGGGTTATGGGTGTTGACGGGGAGCAGCGAGGCTAAGCTGTGCAAGTATTTATTTATCTATTTATTAAACAAAGACCAAAGTAATGTCTAAATGGACTAACGTAGTGGGAAAAAGCCCATCTGAGTTGAAACAAATTTATGTCATTCTAAGACAGGTATAAAACCACTATCTTTCAAAAACACAAATAATTACATGGTAACTACACAGCTGAAGTACAAACAACTTATAACAAATTGAAATATAACAAATAATCTACAGTCAAATTATTGCGGATCGCTTGAGCAGCGGGAATCTTTCCACGGCTGGATCTCTCTATGGTAAATTTCGTAATGCCATACGAACTAATCGTTTCTCCACTCGTTCAATTCTAAGGCTCCACGATATTTGATGCGGAGTCTAGGTTACCGACGCGTTTTCGAGAATCGGACGGACGAATGAACAATACAAAGACAATGCGGGTCTTTAAGGTGAAATGTAGCGTCATAAAATTATATCCGCTTCAGTTGAACGAACCGTCGCACAAAGCATACCAAGAAAAACGGACACATAGAAACAAGAACTTTTTTCAATGATTGAGCGCAGTGGGTTTACCTCTCGTTATATAGACTTGAAAAAAATTTCTCAAAAGGAATGTATTCCAAGACTTCCAAACCCAGACATTTTCCTGGTGTGGATTCAGTACTCTCCCAATACGGCTCCGCCACTCCTTGGCTGCGAAGTCTGTTGAAACAAATGGTCATATTCAACAATAAATGTAATACCAAGACTTTACTTTGCTTGACGACGTTTATTCGAGTTGTTTATTATTATTGTTTGTATCACAGGTTAATGAACGATAATACTTGGCTTGTATTCATTTCATTCAGTAGCTTGTCAATGTTGAAGTTTTAGTTTTGCTGAAAAAATTGCTACAATCTAAAATAATACCTGTTTTACGATATTACACAGCCAAGCATTATTGCTTCAGCAACATCAATGCATTGAACACAACAGAGTTGGACATTATTAGCATTAAAAATTACAGCTACTTAGAAAATAAACGATTTCTTACAATACTCATTTTATTGTATTCAACTCGTTTTTATTTCAACACAAAACCCAATACTGCATAAATTCGCGTCATTATTTGATATGTAATTTTTGCTCACGATATAATGCCACCGTGCCCACCGTGCATTTCTCACACCACCTCAATACGAAACAGCAGCGCGCAAGCAATAAAAAAATGCGGAAAAGTTTATGTAAACTTTTTCAAATTTCGGTTGTTTTAGCTAAAATTTTATAATTTTGAGTTGCATTTTCAGATTCTTTGTGAAATTCTGCTACAAACACTACTTTTCAGTTCTAAAATCATCCCCGTGGAACGGAACAGTTACCGTTTATACATTTCAAAAACCAATTACGGCTCGGCAAAGCAAAATGTCAAAATTCTAAGAATACTTAGTTATGATGAATTTGATTTCGAAAACTTAAGTGTTTTTGGTTTTTCGAAAATCGGTCTAGTTTTTGAATAATTGATCAAAAACGCGATTTTCGCATTCCGCTACATTTCACCTTAAAGTCCCTTGCAATAATTTACATCAAGCTTTTGAATCTCGAATAATTTCGGCGATGCCGAGTAGCTTATTATTCTGCGATAATTCGCTACATTACGTCGATCACTACTTTTATAAATAGGAAAAATAAACGACTGTTTTCATATGTGAGGGAAGATAGCTTGCTCAAACGATCAATTGAAAATGATACTATATGGTTCTGCTAAAATTGAAATACAGCGACGCAAAACAACGGCTGGTATACCACCCGAACCAGCAGAAAAGGAACGTTTAAGTTTTTTTGCTGCTTGCTCAACCAAGTTTAATGTAACGGTAAAAATATCCAAATCGAACAAATCGGTAGGTACATTTAAAACAACTTCATTCGCGTCGAATGTCGAAGTAGAAAAACTCGAGAAAAAAAACGGCAAAGAAACTCGCAAATAGTTCACATGATTCTGGAAATGAAGCAGAAACCGCATTGCTAAAAAATACGTTTGAGGGGATTGCAGAACATTTTCTCTTTGATTCTACGAATCGTCAGAAATCACCAAGGTTTTCTCGGAGATTTGTCTGCACTTTAAGTACATACGATCTATACAATTTCGCATTCAGTGTGCGATATGCATTTACAGATTGGTGAAATTTTATAGTATTTACCAAGTAACGATTCCGCCATAGCTTACGTTAACAGGAAATCCGCTCACGTTTCAATTAACGTAATTTTGATGTACTCCATGCTGAAGTGACAGCCGGCCTGACACGAGGAACATTGTTATCGAGCTACTGATTGATTGATTTATCTTCAAAAAGATTTCGCCATATCGTCAACGTCCTTGGTTGAAAACAATACCGCCCAATTGATATTTCTAAAAGTATCAGAGAGCGCAGTGAAATCCAATCTATCTATGTATATCTATATATATATATATATATATATATATATATATATATATATATATATATATATATATATATATATATATATATATATATATATATATATATATATATATATATATATATATATATATATATATATATATATATATATATATATATATAATGAATGTGAGTTTGTATGTTTGTAACGCCACTGAACGGATTGCAACCAATCTTGGCACAGGTACTTCTTGAATTTCAGAGATGGTTTAAGGAGTATTGTTATAGGGGAGGGAGCGTAGCAAGTATCATAAACAAGGGGAGGTCATGGAAAAATTCATATAACTTGACGAAAATCGATACGTTTTAAAGACCATAGAAAAATTTTGCATATCTTAGATATGGCTATACGAGGGGTAGCAAGTGCCTTTAAAAAGGGGGGTGTTTAAAACGGCATAAGTTCGAAACTACTGAACGGATTGCCACCAAACTTGGTACAAATTTATTTATTTATTTGTGTTTTATCACCCGACTTATGTCTTAATAATTTTCTAAAAATTATTGTCAGGGAAAAACTCGTTTGAGTTGGTGTACAATATACCATTCTCAAATAGGCACAAAACCTGTCTTTTTTCAAAAACTCACATTCAAAAACAATTCAAAAACAGTCAGATACAAATTACATTGAAAAGCATAAACAAATGATCAAATAATTAGCCTAATAGTTTATCTATAGTACAAGTGTGTATATAAAGAGTTAGATCGTCATAGATTTCATCGCATTTTCTGTATCAGCCTATTGTGGAAAAGTCTGGCAGGTTCGTTGAACTCAAATAAATGAAAGAACTCGTTGAAAGAGGAACACATTGACCGAAACGGGGAATTCCTTTGAAACTCCGATCTTTCTATAGGCCGATGAAAGAAACCCGGTCTAGTACGAAGAGAACGAGCTTGAACAGTAGCATTCAACTGCGCCAAAAGATTTGGACTGTCAATCTCAGATGTTAATATTTTTGCTGCAAATACTGCCTTTGCAATTTTCCTTCTTTTCTCGAGCGTATTTAGACCTAAGAATCGGCAGCGTGATTCATATGGAGGCAAGTTCAATGGGTTCGTCCAACGTAGGCTTCTTAGGGCATACCAAACAAATTTGCGTTGCACACTTTCGGTCCTGTTAATCCAGTTCGGATGATATGGTGAACAAATCACAACTGAAGATTCCAAATGTGAGCGAACAAGTGCACAGTATAATGATCGAAGACAGAGTGGATCATCAAATCCTCTGACAAATTTAAACATAAAACCTAGTTGTCTGTTGGCTTTTTCTACTATCATAGGTTTCGAAAAGAGAGTTTTGGGTCAAGTAATATACCGAGATCTTTTACACATTCAACTCTATCTAATACATGATTTCCGATGGTGTAGTTGAGGGTGAATACCTCGCGGCTTGTTTTATGATGGAAAGAAATCACAACACATTTTTCGTTGCTCACTGTCATGTGGTTATCGGTACACCATTCGATAAATCGAGATAATCGCGATTGAAGCAGATAGCAATCCGCTAGACTTTCAACTACAACAATTATTTTGAAATCATCAGCATATAATAACTTACAACTTCCAGTAAAGATCGATGTGACATAATTAAAAATTAAAGCGAACAAACTTCTACTTCTTGCTCTTCTGAAAATGTCATAGGGGTATTTTAATAGGGGAGGGAGCGTTGTAAGTGTTCTTAACAGGGGGAGTCATGAAAAAATTTGTCTGATTTGACGAGAATCGATACTTTTTTAAGACCGTAGAAACATTTTGCATATATTAGATATGATTATATGCGGGGTGGATGTAGCAAGTGCCTTTAAGAAGGGGGGTATAATGTTTGTAATGGCATAACTCCGGAATTACTAAACGGATTGCTATCAAACTTGGCAAATGTACTTCTTGCTCTTCATAAACGTATTTCTATGGGGGGGAGGTGAGCGTAGCAATTGTTATTAGCAAGGGGGGTCATGAAAAAATACATACAACTTGACGAAAATCAATATCTTAGAAACATTTTGCATCCCGTAGATATGATTTAATAGGGGATGGATGTAGCAAGTGCCTTTAAAAAGGGGGGTGTAATGTTCCTATCAAACCTGGCCTATGTGCTTCTTGCTCTTCAGAGATTTCTATTTATATTATATTTCTAGCAACTAAGTGAGGTTCACAAAAACATTCACAAGAGGGAGGGGGAATAAGTATTCTCAACATTGATCTGAATTGACGAAATCATACAATCAATGTGCATTTTATTATGTAAATTGAGAAAACTGTCGACTCAAGATGATTGAAATAAGATTACAACAACATTTGTATTACTGAATCATTATTCTATAGGTTTTCCTCCCCAATGATCTACCAAAACGTTTAAAGCCTTGGTAAAATAAATTATATAAAACCTATTTCAATCCACCTAGTGGTGTAATAATGCCTTTCTCATATTACTCATTACATCATAAATATAATCGTGAAATTCGCAAAAACAACTGTTTATTAAATAGAAATAGGATAATTTGTTCGGATCTAATCTCACAAACTATATAAAACCTGTTCACCCCGTAGTTCCGGAACCGAAGCAATTCCGTATGAAACTGTAAGACTTTTCTTTTGAACCTATAAGTTTGTGAAAATCGATTTGGCCATCTCCAAGAAAAGTAAGTGAGATCCTTTTTGCAGTTTTTGATCACAATTTCCAATTCTTCCGAAACCGGATTCAGATAAACGAATAGCCGAAGTTGGTTCGTTTACTACCAACTAATATGACCTACGAATTGGAACAGTTTTGAACGTAGTTAAACCTATACTTACTATTTCATGCTCTATTTCGATTAAACCAATTAAACGAAATCTTACAAACGAAACGAACCTGCGTTGTTACTTCTGCATAAGTAAGTCAAACTTAACAGCATAAAACATGTAATAGGATTATTATTTTTATTATTATTATTATTATTATTATTATTATTATTATTATTATAATTATTATTATTATTATTATTATTATTATTATTATTATTATAATTATTATTATTATTATTATTATTATTATTATTATTATTATTATTATTATTATTATTATTATTATTATTATTATTATTATTATTATTATTATTATTCTTGTTATTAGTTTATATCACTATTCTAGTAACTGTTGTGTTATGGAAAAGGCGCATTTTTTCTGTGTTTTGCAGCATACTTTCAAGTGCATCCGTTACTACGAACATTTATTCACAACGATTGTGCAACTGATACAAAAACTCATGCGTCGATCCCATCACAAAAACTCATGCGTCGATCCCATCACAATCAGCGAAAAAATAATTGTGAAACTCGTGAGAACTACTACGTAATGTAAACAAGAAATGGAAAGACGTTTACCAAAACATGCAAGCTTAATTTCCAATGAATAAGTTTCACATTTGATTTTCAATACAACGGCTCTTAACATAAAAATGGATCTTGTTAATTAATCTGTTAATGAAAAATTACAATGCAACATATTGTAGAATTGATCTTTTGTGTTTTTTGTAAATGAAAAATCGACAACAAACTGCAATTTTATGGTGAAACATGTATTCGTACGCCCGAAATTTTCAAGCGCCTTCGAATTATTGATGATTCGTGTTTTGATGATTCTAAACCAATTTCTGTGCAAATAACAGTCTATTATTTTAATGAGAATCATCGGAATGGTGTTTAAAAAACGTGCATTTAAACATTCTTTTAAATTCTCAGACGATTTTGATCAAACTAATGTGTAATTAAACCTGAAAGATCTCGAAATGAATTTTTCTTGAATATTTTCCAATATGACATCGATGGTAACAGTGAGTTGAACAGAAAATGGTTCACCCAACGTAATGATATATATTATCTAAATAACAGGAAACATTAACATGTTAATATTTCGGAAAGAAATGCTCTACGTTTTGATTTTTTTTATCAGTTGCAATCTTCTAGTTGAATTACAGGGTCCGGCACTCGAAGTGTAACCAACTTCAGACCGCTCGCGCAGATGACGCACGGGCATCAGCTCTCTAGAATTTTTCTAAATGACAGTTCGGAGTTGTATTGTTTACAAGCGCACGAAAGCATTTTACCAAAAGTGAACGCGAAAAAAAAATCAGTGATGGATTTAAAACGTTATAGTGCGATTGCTTTATATTTAGATGGAAAATCACAACCAGCGATTGTTCGTGAGCTCAAACACCTTAAAGTGAATAAAGTTTTTGTTTATCGCACCATAACTCGTTACAATAATACTGGTAGCATCGCAAAACGTCATGGAGATGGTCATCAAAAGACTGCAACGTCCCGTGAGATGGTTCAAAAAGTGAAGAAGCGACTTGAACGAAATCCTCGACGAAGTGCCAATCAAATGGCAAAAGAACTGAAAATATCCGACCGTAGCATCCGCCGCATACTGAAAAATGATCTGAAGGTCAAGCCTTACAAGATCCAAAAGGCGCATGATCTCACACCGAAGCAGCAACAAGTTAGACTTGAAAGAGCGAAGGAGTTGCTTCGTTTGGCCGAAAGCGGTCAATTTCCGAACATTGTATTTTCTGACGAGAAAATTTTTCCAATTGAGCAATTCGTAAACTCTCAAAACGATAGGGTTTACTTGACCGACCGTTACGAGAATTTGAGTCATCGATTGGCCACCAGGAGGCAGCACCCGCAACAGATAATGGTTTGGGCCGCTGTAACCGCAGATGGGCGCTCTCCAATCGTTTTCATCGAGCCTGGCGTCAAGGTAAATGCGACATATTATCGGGAAAGTATTCTGGAGGTTGCTTTGAAGCCGTGGGCAGACAAACATTTCGGTGGCAAACCATGGACGTTTCAGCAGGACTCGGTACCGTCTCACAAAGCTCGAGTGAACCAAGAATGGCTGAAAAACAACGTTCATCACGTCCACACAATGGCTCTCGAATTCACCAGATGCGAATCCAATGGATTATTCTCTTTAGGCCATTGTGGAAAGCAAAGTCCGAACTAAAAGATACACCAGTCTCGAGGCGCTGAAAAAAGTTATTGTCCGCGAGTGGGCCAAAATACCTGCAAGTCACATTCGGGCAGCTTGCGATTCGTTTTTTGACCGTCTCAAGGCCATAGTCAAGGCAAAAGGTGGTCATATCGAGCAAAAGTGAATTGATTCTTAATTTTGTATTATTTTTACACATTTTGTACTTTGAATTAAGTAAAAGTTATTTTCCAAACTGAATTTATGGCCTTTTTAATTGGTTACACTTCGAGTGCCGGACCTTGTAAACAACAATACAGTATAGTCATTCATCTTAGCGGGCCCGACTTTTGTGATACGCACTGTAGGTATTATTTTGGTAAGTCCGTGTGCTGGAGCTGAGCTAAAGTAGATCGCCCGTAGTTGCACTTCGTGATTGACCGAATGAGTGGAAATGTACAATGAACCAAGAAAATGAAGCTTGGGAGAAGCAAATCATTTTCACTGTACATACCCGCTCATTCCTAACTTTTTATTAAATGATCAATAACGACGCTGGCTACGACCAAAGGCTGTGCTACTGAGGGAAAGGAAGAAATGTTAGTCCGATACTCGTTGTTTCTAGAGACCGCAGGTACCACTGTATCTCCACGAGCATCACGGGATAGGAGATTTGTTAGTAGGGAGGGAAAGAGATCCGGATATGTTTTGGTAAACAATATGATCTCAACAAAACCTGATTTTCGATTCTCAGGAGAAATATAATAAATAAGAAAAATATGAAATGAACGATCACACCAGTATCCCTTTTCTCCTGCTCGCTCTTCTGTCAGCAACGCGAGATGAAACACGACCACTGAAAGAATAAAATAAAAACACTCGCTAATGGGTCCGCTGCAGACCAACCCTAGACCTTCAGTCTGAATGACACGATCGACTTGTAAACTTTCACACATTCCATAGAAATCCGACAACACCGACACTGACATGCAGACGGCGCTTCGATCGGTTAATAGGTTAACATCGTTGAAATTTGGGGCGGCAAATTCAGAGTATCCGCCGCTTGAGCATCTTTAGTTTCGCGGATCAATATTATTCAATAAATAGCACTCTCACTACTAAACATACACTTGCTACACCTGCACTAATACTCAAAAAACTATTTCAACCTAATTTTATTTTTATTTATTTATTTCTTTATTGTCTTCGACTAGAGGTGACCTATCGCACAGACTTTTACTTTATTGCTACACACTTATGTGAACTTAAAAATATTATTTTCGATTTGCATGTGCCTTTGCTCATATTAAAATCAAATAAATGATACACGGTATTGAAACGATGACAACAGACATCCATTGGGTTGTTTTGGCCATACTGTGTGCGATGGAGTGAGCGACGAAGAAAATCCGTTCTTCGCAATGATCTTCCCGGAACGTTAAAATTAATTCTTTCCAGTAGTATGGGGCAATCAATGTTGTCATTTAGTAGGTCGAACACGAAGAGTTGTTGAAGGAGTATTCGTCTGTTTTGTAAAGTAGGTAGGTTGATGAGAGCACAGAGATTCTCGTATCGAGGTAGTTGAGGACGATTTATCCAAGGTGGTCTTCGGAGTGCGAATCGGACGAAGCACTTCTGCACCCTTTCGATCCGATCGATGTGAACACCGTGATACGGAGCCTAAATTGTAACTCCATACTCCAGAATACTGCGTACTAGTGCGATGTAAACTGTTTTGAGGCAGTACACGTCGTTGAAGTTTTGAGTGTTTCGTTTGATTAGTCCCAAAACTGCATAGGCCTTCGCAGTAACGAATGAAAACTGTTTGATGAAACGGAGCTTGCAATCGAGAATAATGCCCAAGTCTTTAATAGACGAAATTCGTTCAACTGAAGCCATCATCATGGAGTATTCGAAAATAATTGGAGACTGTGCCCGTGAGAAAGTGATCACATTACATTTCTTAACGTTTACTGTCATGCCGTTTCTGTCACACCAATCAAGGATTCGGTCAATATCCATTTGTAGAGCACAGCAATCCACAAGGCTTGTAATAATGCGATAAATTTTGAGGTCGTCAGCATACGCTACTTCAAATGACGACAATTCACTGTAAAGATCGTTCACGAATAACACGAAAAGAAGTGGTCCGAGATGGCTCCCTTGCGGTACGCCCCAAGTAACGTGAAACGAATCCGAGAGTGCAGATCCGATTCGTACGGAAGCATTAAGATCCGTGAGATATGATAGAATCCAATTGGTTAACCAAACAGGGAATCCACTACGCCTCAATTTTTCCACAGCGAACTGACGAGGAACATGGTCGAATGCTTTTGAAAAATCACAATACACCGCATCGATTTGTTGTCGATTTTCAATTTTGTCTATCAATAAAGAAACGTACCTCATTAAAATGGTGGTAGTAGACCGCTTTTTGACAAATCCATGCTGATCAGTGGAGATAATGTGCTTTACTGATGGGTAAAGAACATCCAACACCATGCGTTCGAATACTTTTGGTAAACAGCTTAGGATAGAAATTCCTCTATAATTGGTGACATCGTGCACGTTTCCAGTTTTGTGAACAGGAACAATTACAGCTTCTTTCCACTTCGCTGGAAAATAGTGCTCGGCAAGCGAGCGGTTGAAAAGCAGAGATGCAGGTAAAGCCAAAGCAGAAGAACATTCCTTCACGAGCGTCGGAGGTAACCCGTCAGATCCTGGCCCTTTCGATCCATCGACTTGTCGTAGAATTTTTAACTATACGTATCAAACAACACATTGAAATTATACCTTTCTGAGAGCAGCACCAGGACACCGAATCGCACTTCTTTGGTAAGTCCGAGTGCTGGAGTTGCAAAAACAAGTTGCACAAGCGGTAATATATAACATAACTATGGGAGTAACCAAGATGAAATTAACTTTTCGTTTAATATCTTGAAAAAGTGATGTCAGGCCCGCTTTTTTTCGCGAGATGAAAACCGAATACAAATTATCTGAATGATTTTTGTTTTCATTGCGTATATAACGCTGTATTTCTGCAACTTTCATGATAATAATCTCATGTCTGCAAGTTTTGCGTTCAATTCAAACAGATAAATCTTGCACAACTTTTTTGCCAGTTTTGAATTTTGTATCAATGTTTTTCTAAAACTGAAGAAAACTGCACACACTGATCTAAAAATTCATGAGGCAGCAATGCGGACTCTACAGAAATATATTTTTTACAGCAACGTTATCATTTCGGCTTAGCCTTTTTTGGCTTGCGGAGAGCATCAATCATTTCACTAATTTATCTTCCACAATAGATTTATAGCAATTTCGACGTATATTGTGTCCGGTACAATTATGACAGCCGATTGCAAAGTTTTTTATAAGTTGCACAATTGTAATAGTTACTCCCGTTTCACATGACGATGTGAATTTTTTTGTAGAGCTTATAGTGCAACATTAACAAGTTGGTGATTTACTGTACAATTGTTTTAGATGTACTTAAAGTTGTGTGTATTGTATTGTGAAACTTAACAGTGATAAGTTGCACAACCAATTTTAATATACACTTCTAAGCATATCAAACATAAATAACATTTCTAAATCAATTGTAAAACATCTTGAAAGTTCAATAAGTTACATTTGCTACTTGGGTTATCATTATTATTATAATTATTATTATTATTATTTAAAAGATATTTTTTATTCAGGCCTATTTGCGTACAAGCTTTACGTGGCCGATTGAGCCGATTTTTTCAATAAATTTTTTTTGAGTTGGATTTCGTTGTCACCCTTTTTCTAGGGGGAGAGGAGCTTCCATTTCACTCCTGCGAGGATTGAGGGGCACTTCGTTCGTGGTTCGTCTCGTCATCCATTGCCACATCGATGGTATTGTTGTTGGTTTCATTGCTAGTTCCTGGAGATGAGCCTTGTTGTATATTGTTTGCAGTTGCTGGTTGGTTGGATGGTAAGTTGTTCACTGTAGCTAATGCACTTTGTTCTATAGGGGATATGTTGGATGGTTTCGTTGAAGGGGATGCTTCACTGTTGTTGGTGACTGTTACAGGTGTACTGGGGTTGCTTTGGGTTGGTGTAACGGAAGCACTGTTGTCCTTTGGTGTAGTTGTCTCCTTGTCCAGTTTATTACATGGCTTACCGTAGTGAACAGCTTTTTAACAATACTGACATGTGGCCATCTGATTGTCATAGGTAACAACTTCAGACCGCTCGCGCAGCTGACGCACGGGCATCAGCTCTCTAGAATTTTTCTAAATGACAGTTCGGAGTTGTATTGTTTACAAGCGCAAGAAAGCATTTTGCCAAAAGTGAACGCGAAAAAAAAATCAGTGATGGATTTAAAACGTAACAGTGCGATTGCTTTATATTTAGAAAATCACAACCAGCGATTGTTCGTGAGCTCAAACACCTTAAAGTGAATAAAGTTTTTGTTTATCGCACCATAACTCGTTACAATAATACTGGTAGCATCGCAAAACGTCATGGAGATGGTCATCAAAAGACTGCAACGTCCCGTGAGATGGTTCAAAAAGTGAAGAAGCGACTTGAACGAAATCCTCGACGAAGTGCCAATCAAATAGCAAAAGAACTGAAAATATCCGACCGTAGCATCCGCCGCATACTGAAAAATGATCTGAAGGTCAAGCCTTACAAGATCCAAAAGGCGCATGATCTCACACCGAAGCAGCAACAAGTTAGACTTGAAAGAGCGAAGGAGTTGCTTCGTTTGGCCGAAAGCGGTCAATTTCCGAACATTGTATTTTCTGACGAGAAAATTTTTCCAATTGAGCAATTCGTAAACTCTCAAAACGATAGGGTTTACTTGACCGACCGTTACGAGAATTTGAGTCATCGATTGGCCACCAGGAGGCAGCACCCGCAACAGATAATGGTTTGGGCCGCTGTAACCGCAGATGGGCGCTCTCCAATCGTTTTCATCGAGCCTGGCGTCAAGGTAAATGCGACATATTATCGGGAAAGTATTCTGGAGGTTGCTTTGAAGCCGTGGGCAGACAAACATTTCGGTGGCAAACCATGGACGTTTCAGCAGGACTCGGTACCGTCTCACAAAGCTCGAGTGAACCAAGAATGGCTGAAAAACAACGTTCATCACGTCCACACAATGGCTCTCGAATTCACCAGATGCGAATCCAATGGATTATTCTCTTTAGGCCATTTTGGAGAGCAAAGTCCGAACTAAAAGATACACCAGTCTCGAGGCGCTGAAAAAAGTTATTGTCCGCGAGTGGGCCAAAATATCAGCAAGTCACATTCGGGCAGCTTGCGATTCGTTTTTTGACCGTCTCAAGGCCATAGTCAAGGCAAAAGGTGGTCATATCGAGCAAAAGTGAATTGATTCTGAATTTTGTATTATTTTTACACATTTTGTACTTTGAATTAAGTAAAAGTAATTTTCCAAACTGAATTTATGGCCTTTTTAATTGGTTACACTTCGAGTGCCGGACCTTGTAAACAACAATACAGTATAGTCATTCATCTTAGCGGGCCCGACTTTTGTGATACGCACTGTAGGTATTATTTTGGTAAGTCCGTGTGCTGGAGCTGAGCTGAAGTAGAATTATTATTATTATTATTATTATTATTATTATTATTATTATTATTATTATTACTATTATCATTATCATTATCATTATCATTATCATTATCATTATCATTATCATTATCATTATCATTATCATTATCATTATCATTATCATTATCATTATCATTATCATTATCATTATCATTATCATTATCATTATCATTATCATTATCATTATCATTATCATTATCATTATCATTATCATTATCATTATCATTATCATTATCATTATCATTATCATTATCATTATCATTATCATTATCATTATCATTATCATTATCATTATCATTATCATTATCATTATCATTATCATTATCATTATCATTATCATTATCATTATCATTATCATTATCATTATCATTATCATTATCATTATCATTATCATTATCATTATCATTATCATTATCATTATCATTATCATTATCATTATCATTATCATTATCATTATCATTATCATTATCATTATCATTATCATTATCATTATCATTATCATTATCATTATCATTATCATTATCATTATCATTATCATTATCATTATCATTATCATTATCATTATCATTATCATTATCATTATCATTATCATTATCATTATCATTATCATTATCATTATCATTATCATTATCATTATCATTATCATTATCATTATCATTATCATTATCATTATCATTATCATTATCATTATCATTATCATTATCATTATCATTATTGTTACGAAACCGCAGGGCTGATTCGTGCCGCGGTGGTGAAGTTCAACACCGATCACTGCTGTCAACGGAAGAGAGCATAAATGTCAGTCGAAAACGTCAGGCAACATGACCGCGTGCCAAACTGTTGCCTGCAGCTAAAACAGTACGTGAACTAACAGTGCAGTCTCAGTACAAATTTATTCCTGATAATTTAAAATAACTAAGTGCAGCATAAAACAGTACGTGAACTAACAGTGCAGTCTCAGTACAAATTTATTCCTGATAATTTAAAATAACTAAGTGCTAAGAGTGTAAATCTAAGTGTTTGAATTTATTGAATTTAACTAGGTAACTAAAACTATACATGCAATTGTTTATGAATTTAAAGAAACTGATGGAAATAATTATAAATACTTAGGCTAATAGTACGGCTCGATTACATGGGCATGACAGTAATATTGGGTATGCGAATACCGTACAAGCAAATTTAAACCTATTAGCTATACAAGCTACTACGTACAGTTTTGCGCTATTTGTCTCGGATAGAAGAGGAAGAAGAAAACGAAAATGTAAGTTAAAATTAGTTTATGAAACTGAATTCATAGAAACAAAATATATTACAGCTTTGAAGCTGCGATTTAGCTGCTATCAAGATTGTGGTTCTTCCCCATCCGAACAATCTTCAAAGATTTTCTGGCGATAATATTACCATCACGAATATCGACGAGATGGAGGTGGCGAAACACTGCACTAAATGCGATCGCCCGGATTCAGTTGATAATCTCGTAGGATGTGATGTTTGTGAGACATGGATGCACTTTGGATGTGCAAATGTGACAGATTCCATTGCGGATATCAATCGCAGTTGGAAATGTGAGCAGTGCAGGGAAGAGGAATCCATGATTCAATCACGTGTGTCAGTCGGTCGTTCGTCTACAAGCAAATGTTCAAGTCGAATTGAACTTAACCTAAAAATGTTGGAGGAACAAAAGGCTTTAAGAATGCAAAGAATACAGCAGGAAGAAGCAGCAAAAGCAAATGTCAGGATGCAATTAGCTGAGATGGAGGAAACTTTCTTGAAGAAAAAGTACGAGTTTCTGCTAGCAGAAGCAGATAATTCAGAAGATGGAGTCAGTAGGAAATCGAGATTGAGCAGTCGAGCTAGCAAGGAGAAAGTACGGACGTGGCTTAGCAAGCAGGAAGTGGACACATCAAACAATGTGAAAGTAGTGTCATCCAGTAATCCTTCGCCAATGATCGTTAACACTGAAGCAGCTCAGCAGTCTGGTATTCCAGCTCTTATCACTTCAAGTCCACCTGCATCGAACGTTCATGACATAGCAGTTTCTGGTCCTGCATCAGTATCAACACCAAATTCAACAGATGGTAAATGTTTTCCGTGTTCTGCTGCTAAGATTGTATCCCACGATTTGGTACCAGTGGGTTCAGATGGTTATGTATCTCATGCGGAAATAACGATCGACGTTCCCCGCCGAGCACCGGTGAGTTCTTCACATAGGACTAGATGCAGTTCGTTCATAGAAACAAACATTCTGGAGCAGATAGGCACCGATCGAGTCCTGCGGAAGATTACTAACAGTGCACCGCCATCTATTGTTAAGTTTCCTACCAGATCGGATTGTAATCAACAATCAGTAATACCTAGTAATAACGATATGTTAGGCACGAGTAGGGCACTAGAGTACGACTACAATGCGGTCATACATTCCTCTAGTAATAGTAGGCCAATGATCCATGATACGCTAGTGATAACAAGTGTGTCAGCTGTACCTCCCGTAACCTATAGGTCCTTGCCAGTGTGTAGCTATAATTCCACCTTTCCACAAAATACCTTTGCCTTAAATCAAAAGTTAAAACCATATGCTCCCGCGCACAGTGTTGCGGCCAGTCGGTGTGTTGCAACTAATCCAACAAAGTCATGCTTGACTGGGGAACATTATCGTCGGATGGGAGGCAGTGCGGTTAACTTCCAATGCCCTGGGTTATCAGTATCGAGTGTGCATACTGGAGCAACGTTAAGTACTACTTGTCAAACGACATGGACCCGTAACAAACCCCCCGGGCCTTTTAGCGGTGATGTACCAGGGATGGTGAATAATTACATACCGATTTCATCACAGCCAAACGTTATGCTTACAAATATTGGTGGCTACCGTGCAAATACGAATGTGTTGATACCACCAGTTTCCCACGTCACTTCACGTCCATTCGATATTCCGTTCCTTCAGCCGTCTGTACCCTCGTCCATATCCGTTCCTCAGATCGAACAACGACAACAACAGTATATAGATCGACCCGCTGTCCCAGGGCGCTGTGGACCAACGAATGAACAAATGGCCGCAAGGCAAGTTATGCCAAGGGAGCTACCATCCTTCTCTGGAGATCCGCAAGATTGGCCAATATTCTACAGTTCGTTCTGCAATTCGACTGATACATGTGGATTCAGTGACGCGGAGAATCTGGCGAGATTACAACGTTGTTTGAAAGGACAGGCGTTAGACGCAGTAAAAAGTCGATTACTCATGCCGCAATCGGTCCCATTCGTGATTGATACACTGCGTCGATTGTACGGTCGACCGGAAATACTTATGTACTCGCTTCTTCAGAAGCTCCGAACAGTTCCTTCTCCTAAGACTGATAATTTGCAGTCGCAGATAGATTTCGGTCTTGCGGTACAAAATGTTGTAGATCACATGAGTATCGCTAATCTGTCTGATCACTTGTGTAATCCGATGCTTCTCCATGAGCTAGTGGAGAAACTTCCACCTCAGCTCAAGATGCAGTGGTCTTATTACAAAAGTAGATTTACTTGTGTCAACTTGGCGACCTTCAGTGCGTTTATGTCGGAACTAGTGCTGATGGCATCGGAGGTCACACTCCCTTTGGATGCGCTTACCCTCAACTCCAAATCAACTAAATCAGGCAGAGACAAACCGAAGCTTTATATACACGCTGAGGAAATACGGGATGGAAAATCCAAAGCCATCGAGAAGAATGGGGCGCTACCAGAGCAAGGTATAAAGGCTTGTGTGTTTTGCGATAAAACAAACCATGAGATTGCAAACTGCAAGCAATTCAAAGCGCTCGATATCGATGGTAGATGGAAGGCCGTTAAGCAGAAACAGCTGTGCAGAAGCTGTTTAGTGCCACATCGGAAATGGCCCTGTCGTACTAAAACAGAGTGCGGTATTAATGGTTGCAGAATACATCATCACAAACTTCTACATTCTGAGAACTTTTTCAGTAAAGCTGATCCAATAAGCGTCGCCGGTAACAAGAATACGGTAGAATCTACACCGTACGATGTCGTTTTCACTATTTCGGTATTTGCCAGTAACGATACATGGAAATGGTAAACAAGTCCACACGTATGCGTTTCTCGATGACGGGTCCAACTCAACCTTACTGGAGTGTAATATTGCGTCGGCTTTGGGAATCAAAGGACCTACAGACGGCTTTTGTCTAAGTTGGACTGGAAATATTACCAGAGAGGAAAAGGAGTCGCAGCGTATCAGCGTAGTAATTCACGGAAATGGAAAGAAGTTCAAGCTTCATAACGTGAGAACAGTACAGAATTTGCACTTACCGGCACAAACGTTGGACTACGAAGAACTGTCCTATACTTTTCCTCATCTGAAAGGCCTTCCTATCCAGAGCTATACCAACGCAGTTCCTGGGGTAATCATCGGAATCGAGCATATCCGGCTATTGACAGCGCTGCGAACGAGAGAGGGTAATAACAACGAGCCAGTGGCGACTAAAACTCGCCTGGGATGGTGTATCTTCGGAAAGAGCTCCCAGAACAGTAACGTTATGGAGCAGTTGAATGTACACATAGACGACGGTATGTCTAATCGTGATCTGCATCAGTGGATGAAACAGTTTTTCGCCGTTGAAGAGTCAAGCGTGACTGTAAAGCCGGAGGCTGACGAGGACAAACGAGCACGTCAAATCATGGAAACCACCACTCAGCGGGTCAACGGTGCGTTCGAGACGGGATTGCTATGGAAATACGATCACATCTGTTTTCCTGACAGCTACCCGATGGCACTACGGCGCATGAAAGCGTTGGAGAGGCGGTTAAGTAAAGAACCGGCTCTTGCATCAAGAGTGATGGAACAGATTTCGGAGTACGAAATGAAAGGATACGCCCATCGTATCACTCCGGAAGAACTTCAATCTACGGAAGCGAGTAGGGTCTGGTATCTACCACTAGGCTTAGTGCAGAATCCCAAGAAACCGGACAAACTGCGACTGATCTGGGACGCCAAGGCTCGTGTTGGCGGTGTGTCGTTGAACGATATGCTATTAAAAGGTCCTGATCTCTTGGTGGAACTAATTTCGGTACTGTTGCGTTTCCGACAGGGAGAGATTGCAGTGGTAGACGACATAAAAGAAATGTTCCATCAGATCAGTGTTCGGAACGAAGACAAGCAGTCACAGAGATTCGTTTTTCGTATGCAGCCTGAGTTAGAACCCCAAATTTTCGTCATGGACGTATGCACCTTTGGAGCTACCTGTTCACCGAGTCTTGCGCAGTTCGTCAAGAACAAGAATGCAATGGAGTTTGCCGAAATCTTCCCAAGGGCGGCGAGGGCCATCAGGGATAACCACTACGTGGACGATTTTTTGGACAGTGTAGACACCGTAGAAGAGGCTATTCGATTAGTCAAAGAGGTGAAATATATTCATGGACAGGCGGGGTTCGAGATCCGTAACTTCAGCTCGAATTCGGACGAAGTTCTAACGGGTATCGGTGAAACAGTTGAGCGACAGCAAGTATCGATGAACCTGGATAAACTCTATACAGAACGCGTTTTGGGCCTGATCTGGATACCGAAGGAAGATGTTTTCACATTCGATTTGAGCAACATGAAGGAGGAAATCAAAGCATTAGTTGAAAGCGAAAGTATACCATCTAAGCGTCAAGTCTTGCGAAGGGTCATGTCTCTGTTCGACCCGATGGGATTGATTGCACACTTTGTTGTGCATGGCAAAGTTCTAATGCAGCAAATATGGAGAAGTGGAACGGATTGGGATGACCTGATATCGGTCGACTTGCGAGATGGTTGGAGGACTTGGTGCCGACAGATGCAGAAACTGAATGCTGTCAGCGTACCTCGTTGCTTCTTCAAAGGGGTCAACAGTTCCATGCTCAAGGATGTGGAAGCTCATCTCTTCGTAGACGCAAGCGAACTAGCTTGTGCGGCTGTTCTATATCTTCGATTCTGCAGTGGAGGCGGGCCTAGATGCGTGTTGGTAGCGGCAAAAACCAAAGTTTCTCCGTTGAAACCGTTATCCATCCCACGTCTTGAGTTACAAGCGGCGATGATCGGAACGAGATTGATGGATTCTGTGCTTAAATCGCTAGACATCAAAATTACTAACCGCTTCATGTGGACGGACTCTACTACCGTGCTTTGTTGGTTGCGATCCGACAGTCGACGATACCACCAGTTCGTAGCCTTCCGTGTAGGAGAAATTCTCACTACAACCAGCGTAGATGAGTGGCACTATGTACCTTCGAGAATGAACATCGCCGATGCTGCCACCAAGTGGAAGGACGGGCCGAACTTTGATCCAAACAGCCCGTGGTTTAAAGGACCAGAATTCTTGTATCAAACACCAGATCACTGGCCCTCAGAACCGTCATTGAACCGAGCAGAGGCAGAAACCGAATTACGTTCAGTGTTTCTTTACCACGGAACGATTCCTTATTCGTTGATAGATGCTTCTAGGTTCTCAAACTGGAATCGTTTACTGAGGACGACAGCATACGTACTAAGAGCTGGGCGCCGATTCAAATGTGAAAAAGTTATCAAACCGTGTATCATGTCTAAGGAGGAATTGTTTCTAGCAGAGAACATTTTATGGCAGCAGATACAAGCGGAATCGTATCCAGATGAGTATGCCATTCTACGTCGTAGTCGAGAAAACTGTACAAGTCCAGTTTCAATACCGAAGTCTAGTGCACTATACCGACTGTCGGTTTTTATGGATGATTACGGTGTTATCCGGATGAACAGCAGAATATCCGAGGCACCAACTGTGCCGTACGATACCAAATTTCCGATTCTACTACCCAGAAAGCACGTTGCAGTACATTTTCTGGCCGAAAGCTATCACCGAAAGTTTCGCCATGGAAACAACGAGACGGTCTGTAATGAAATGCGTCAACGATTTTTCGTACCCGGACTGCGAGCTTTAATTCGGAAAATATCAAAGCAGTGCATGACCTGTCGCGTTGGAAAGGTGATCCCTGTTCCTCCTATGATGTCATCGCTACCGTCAGCTCGCGTTACTGGATTGATTAAACCATTTACTCATACAGGATTGGACTATTTCGGGCCAATTCAAGTGAGACAAGGTCGCAGTTTGGTAAAAAGGTGGGTGGCATTATTTACGTGCCTTACGATACGTGCTGTACATCTCGAGATAGTACATAGTCTCTCCACCCAGTCGTGTATCATGGCCATCAGGCGATTTGTGGCTCGTCGTGGTTCTCCGGAGACTTTCTACAGCGATAACGGGACGAACTTTCTTGGGGCAAGTAACCTTCTGAAAAAACAGATACAAGATATTCACGAAGACTGTGCGGTAACCTTCACGAGTGCTAGGACAAGCTGGATTTTCAACCCTCCGTCGGCACCTCATATGGGCGGCTCCTGGGAGCGAATGGTGCGCTCAGTAAAGGCAGCCATGTTGGCGATAGCAGATCACCCTCATCATCCTAGTGACGAGGTATTGGAAACCGTAACGCTAGAAGCCGAATCGATCGTTAACTCTAGACCACTTACATACATCCCATTGGAGTCGTCGGAGCAAGAGTCGCTAACACCCAACCACTTTCTGTTATTCGGAACGAAGGGAATTACACAGCTAGAGATATCAGTGAACAACGGGAAGAACGTTTTGCGAGATTGTTGGCGCCTAGCACAGTGTTTAGTGGATCACTTCTGGTCTCGCTGGATTCGGGAATACCTCCCAACGATAACTAGGCGCTCTAAGTGGTTCGAACCTGCTCAGCCGCTCAAAGTCGGTGATCTTGTTCTAGTTGTGGAAGAATCCAAGCGGAACGGTTGGCTACGAGGTAGAGTCGTTGATGTAACCAAGGCGCCAGACGGACAAGTTCGTAGAGCAGTTGTGCAGACGAAGTATGGCTTACTCAACAGACCTGCAGTAAAGTTGGCTCTTCTGGACGTACTGAATCCGGGAGACGGTCCGGAACTTCACGGGCAGGGGAATGTTACGAAACCGCAGGGCTGATTCGTGCCGCGGTGGTGAAGTTCAACACCGATCACTGCTGTCAACGGAAGAGAGCATAAATGTCAGTCGAAAACGTCAGGCAAC